>NC_063191.1:13619286-13639286 GCF_017589495.1 Alosa alosa
CAGGTGGTGAGCGGAGATGTTTACGGAGAGAGAGAGAAAGAGAGAGAGAGAAAGAGAGAGAGAGAGAGAGAGAGAGAGAGAGAAAAGCTTGTTCTAACTGACAGCTGGTGGGGGAAAGACTGAAACAGCTGCGCTGGAGCACAAGTGGAAAAAGAGAGGGAGAGAGAGAGAGAGAGAGAGAGAAGGCAAACAGCTCCAATACCCTCAGGGTTGTCAACTCCAATCCCCAAAACCCGCAACGCTTTTAACCAGGCAAACAGAGGGGAAAACTGTTGCCGTCCGAAGGCATTACAGTCTCCCTCCAAAGCCTCTCCGTATCGTCAGGTGATGGAAACAGCTGAATACAAGATGTAGCGCTTGTACTGCAAGGCACATGACTCACAAGTATAAGTGTATATGAGTGAAAGAGAGAGAGAGGGAGAGGGAGAGAAAATAGAAAAGAAAGAGAAAAAGGGGAAGTGAAAGTATGAAAAGATGCTTATCTGCCTACTTCATAAGTGTCAATGTATTTTTTTTTTTCACTGTTGCAGTTGGGCCCACCTCGGCGCGGGAGCTGACAAGAGAGCACTGGCCATGTATTATTTAAGATGCTTCTGATGGAGAGTGAGTGAAGGACACAGTCATTTTCCTTTTTATTTTCTGAGGAGCGCGGCAAAGAGCTGCATCAAAATACATGAGATCAGCTATCAAGCTTTGTTTGGCCCTGCCAAGGTTACGGGAGACTCATTCCAAATTTCCTGAGGGGGATTGCGAGGGGAAAAAACGATTCCATGCAGATAAATCACTCGCACAGATCAAAAGACAAATCAGTGGCGGAGACAAAAGATGCTGACTAGCAGTGAAACAATGGAGAAAGTAAGACGTGCGGATCACAAGAGAGGTACCTCCCCACCCCAACCCTCAAACACACACACACACATGGATCCTGATGGAGAGGAGCTGTCCTGCTTTCTCCTCTGATGCCGGAGACACTGCAGGCCACGGGAGGGCTAGACTGGGCTGGGCTGGGCTAGACTGGGTTGGGCTGGGTTAGGCTGGGCTGGGCTGGGCTGGGTTGGGCTGGGTTAGGCTGGGCTGGGCTAGACTGGGCTGAGCTGGGCTGGGCTAGACTGGGCTAGATTAGGCTGGACTAGCCTGCACTGGGTTAGACTGGGCTGGGATGAGCAGGTCTGGATAATGCGAGGATAGATTAGGATAGGGAGGGGCTGGATTAGGCTGTGCTGGGCTGAGGGAAGTAGTGAGTGGGGAGGAGTGGGACAGTTGAGCCTCCACAGTGTGGCTGACTAGACCGAAGCTGTGGCTACTAGGAAAGTCTCTCTCTCTCTCTCTCTCTCTCTCTCTCTCTCTCTCTCTCTCACTAACTCTGCAGTCTCTCTCGCTTCTTCCTTCTTTCTCAGTGATCTCTTTCTTCCCTTTCTCCCTCCATGCACTCAGTCTTACTCTAACGCTCTCTCTCTGAATCCCTCTCTTCCTCTCCCCCCCCATCTCTCTCTTTCTCTCTCTCAAACCCCTCTCTTCCTCTCTGTCCTTCTCTCTCTGTGGTGTCAGAGAGTCCTATTTAGCGTTCCAACGTAAGCGCTAAATAAATATGTGAAAAGCACCACTCCTCATCAGAGGGGACGCCGAGAGAGTCCACGGGTGAGCAGCCGCGGTAGGAGGAACCTGCTGGGAGAGCAGGCGTAAAACAGCAAAGCATGGCATTGGCCCCCTACCATCATTAGGGTATAATCATACAGCCATCCGCAGATAACCTCTGGAATAAGTAACATATCACTTTTATGGCCCCACATTCTCTAGCCATTAATGACTTGCAAAGGAAAGGGCCATATGACCCGCAACCTTGAAACGTAAGGCCTATCGCGTTTAATTATTTTCAGTATTAAATTACATTTAACAATGGATCCACGACACCAGGCTGGCACACGCTGTGCTCGTGATCATGCCGTACAAAGCACACATCGTTCGGAAAGGGTTAATTGGTGACAAGACACGCTTGAAAAAATAAAGGAATAGCTAGTGGAAGAGAGGTGGAGAGAGAGGGAAAGAGAGGGGGAAAGATGGAGAGGGAAGAGGGGAGAGATGCAAACCAGTTTATTTAAATAGCAGCGCGATAACTGGTTGTGATTAGGGTAGAGGATTTCCCTAATAGATTTGGATAGAGGGGGGCCAAGGACACTTTTAGGTGTCCACCAGTAGATTTGCATCGATATCGATCAGCTCTCTGAGGTCCAAGCACTATTAAAATAGCCAGAGTTCTTCAGCTATCTCCCATCTAAAATACGGGCATATACTGTTACGACACTAACGTTTAAATAAGGCAACTGCACGTTCACATCTTTATGTCCGTGTGTGAGTGTGTGTGTGTGTGTGTGTGTGTGTGTAAGAGAGAGAGAAAATGTGCATGTCTAAGTGTGTGTGTGAGGCAAGAGGGAAGAGGGTGGTGGTGGTGGGGGTTGTTAAAAACATTCTTATTGCCACAACAAAGACAGGAAATCCCGAGTAGATTTGTAAGATTCTCTATCTCTCTTTCTTGGTCTCCCGCCTTACTCTCTCTCTCTCTCTCTCTCTCTCTCTCTCTCTCTTCTTTTTTCTTGCCTTTACCTTTGGAAGGCATGATAGAGAGCAAACAGTGCCTGGAGCTGGCAGACACCTGCAATGTATTTTCTTTCCCCTCGACATTAAAGTCCTTCACAGAAATCAGAATTTAATAAATCACCCCCCGAGTCTGACAGAGTTTATCTCTGGGGGTCGCTTTGACTGGGGGAGGAGCTCGCCGACAGACAAAGCAGGGGCCCCCGCGATAAGATGTGAAATTAAATACAGTTAGCAGTCTGAAACAAAAGAGGAGAATGTGTCACACGGGCCAGCTTTGTATTGCGGCACGGCTATCTGGCGTCTCTCTTTCGCTCTCTCTCTCTATTTCCCCCGCTCTATCTTTCTCTCTTTCTCCTCTATCTATCCCTTTTCTTTTTTGTTTTCTCTCTTTCACAGAGAGAGAGAGAGAGACAGATAGAGAGACAGGAGGGAGTGATTCATTTTGCTCTCTCTCACATTTAACCTCATTTGCATCCCCACTGTCAACATATCGCCACGTGCAGATATGTTCAAGAGCTTTCATTAAGGCCCGAAGTTGACATCCCTTTTTATTGAGGCGCCTCTATTATAAATCACCGACGTTGCACGCCACGCGTGCATCTCGATCAAAGATCTTCCGCTATCGTGTTATGTTTCCTTTTATGCCACATGACAGGTCGGACACCGAGTCATCACTTAAGGTAAGGAGGGAAGAGAGAGAAGAGAGACAGAAGAGAGAAAGAGAGAGAGAGAGAGAGAGAGAGAGAGAGTGGAGTGGGAGAGTTATGCGTGCCGTGGCAGTTTATCGGCGGAGCTTTTAAGAATGTGCCCGCGTTCTCTGCCACATTTGTCTGCATATTTACCTTGACACGCTACGCTAGTCGCAGTCCTACGAGGCCCGTCCCAGCCGGGGAGGAAGCGGGAGAGGGAGAGACGGAGACGAGACGGGCGCAGAGCAATCATGAAGCAAACAAGCCTCTCTATTCCACCCTCCCTTCCTCCCTTCCCCAGTCGGTCCTGAATCAGTCCCTGCGTAAACTTTGTTTACTGTTTGGTAAATTGAAGCGGTGCTGGTCTGTCACTAGCAAAGCCTCCACTGACGTTCCCCACACACCACACATGTTGAGAGTTATGTGTGTGTGTGTGTTTGTGTGTGTGTGTGTGTGTGTGTGTGTGTGTGTGTGTGTGTGTGTGGTTTGCATATGGTTTAATAAGGCCTCTGCCTCTTGTCCTGTGTTTTATTAATAACCCCTCTGAAGCCTCGGTGGGAACATGCTGACCCCAATGGTCGCGCCTAATCTTTTCAGCCCCTCCACCCCACACACACTCTCTTTCACACACACACACACACACACACACACACACACACACACACTCATATCCACCCGACTTCCATCCGACTGCCTCTCCATCCCTCAGTCCATCCGTCTGTCTGTGGTCACCCCAGCCGAGGCCCGATGGAACTCCAGCACCTCTCCTCTCCTGTGCTATCTGTTTCTCCAACTGATGCCTTCCTGCTGTGACTACACTGCTGGACGGCTGTCAGCGAGACGCCACCCCCTCCCACCCCCCGCCCCATCTCAGCCCACACCCCCTCCTCCAGTGCTATCTCTCTCCAGCCTGGACCTCCCCTCCTGCCTGCCACCCACCCCACACCCCTCCAGCCGACAGCCCCCAGGCCCCCGGTGAAAGGAGCTGTCAGGGCCTCGCGGTTCCCTGACATTCCTGCCGGCTTGACCCTGTGACCCGACACGCACACACACACACACACACACACACACACACTCATCCCTTTAAATTCTCCAGCTTAGATTTCGGCCCGTGCTCCAGGATGAGAAATGATCACAAAAGCGTGTTGTATGTGTGGGTATGTGTGTGGGTGGGTGTGTGTGTGTGTGTGTGTGTGTGTGTGTGTGTGTGTGTGTGTGTGTGTGCACGCATTTTGTACAATATGTGCATCCACTGTGCACTTGTGAGTGTGACTGTGTGAGTGTGTCCAGTGCATCATAGCTTTAGAGGCTCTTTTGTGTCACTTGAAATAACGCTCCGCTATCTGGCATGTGCCTGCAAGAATAGCAAGTGACACAGCTGGAGAAGGGGCTCCCTGATCAAGGACATGTTATATAACCCCAGCTGACATCTAAGAGACGTTTTTCACCAGTCTCCCTGCTGGAAAACAATACTCCGGCCGCCCTAATGATAAAACAAGACGACAGATATGTATTAAGAAACTTTAGTACTTGTTTTTGTTTTGAGGGCTGCAATTTCCTTCCATTAAGACCTTAGCCTGACTGATAGCCAAGCCCAGCCATGCTTGATCCAAGTAATCAGATCTCCTCAGCCGGGCTATTGTCTCACATTCTTTTTCTCTGACATTTCAAAGGTCAAGAGTCAGGGGACATTTGATAACTGCAAAAGCCCCTGTTTTTTTGCTCCATTTTTACAACCTTTAATTTTACAGCTCTTGAAACACATAACATTTAATCTTTTGGGAGCGAGAGAGTGATGCAGGGACAAAAAAGATAGAGAGTGAGAACTGACATGATTTGAGTCTCTGCCCGTTTCCAGGAGATATGTGTTGGCTCTGGTAATCCCCACACTGAAGGTGAATCTCGGGGAGACTTTCGCCGGTGTCACAACCTGATAATAGATGTAGCTGGCTGCGCTAAGACAAAGGTCACCATATTGAAGAGAGAGAGAGAGAGGGAGATGAGAGAGTGAGCAAAAGAAAAGAGAGAGAGAGAGAGAGAGAGAGAGACAGTGAGAGATAGAGAGAGAGAGTTCGTATAAACTTCTGACTGGTTCAGAGACAAATAATGGTCCCCCCAACCGAAAGGGGGTGAACCAGAACAAGGTCATCACAGTGGAGAGGCTCGAGCACTGAGTCCTCTGTCACTGGCCTCAGACCAGACATGGGAACAAGACAGCCAATTATGCGCCGGCGCAATTAAAATCATTTAAATTCCGCGCATACCTCATCAGGTTGAGGACAGTTGAACAATTTGCTGGAATGGAAAAAAAAGAATGACATCTTTAATCTTCACTGTTTACAGCCAACATAAAGAAAGGATTTGCGATATGAATTATGGTTTATAGATAACAAGAGAATAGTCACTACCAACAGTCTGCCATCACACACATTCCTGGAAAAAAGGATTTTCTATTTTTTTTTCACCATTTATCATTGCCTCCCACCCCCTTTCTCTCCTGAAAGCATGACACAAGTACTGGAAGCCTTGTGGGACATTAAGCCCCTTACACGTGTGCCAGGCAGGGAGTAGAGCCTCTTCCTGTTACAAGGGCTCTCCTACACTACACACTTCAACAACAACACAACTTCAACATCTCACTCTGTCTAATAATAATCCTCAGATGTTTAACACACCTAACACCTTGTCATGAAGTAAAATCTTAAATAGTTTTTTTTCCCCCTTTTCGTTTTTGTACTCCATTCTTACTCTTTTATATCTTGTGTGTCATTTAATCCTCACCTTTTTCTGCCAGGCTGCACTGAACAATTTTGCAGGATATTAACTTTGGCTAAAGCTCTGCTTGTATCATTTGTGGTTTCTCTCGAGCAGAAGTCCCTGGAGTCACAGTGCCCGGCTCCCTGCAGTAATGAGCTTCACTAAGCAGAATAGGATGGTTAAATAGGAAGAAGGTAAGATCAAAACGGTCTGAATCATGAAATATGAGACGCCATTAAAGAGTTCCCTGAGATCACCCTGGCGAAACCTAAGTGGGCTGCCCACACAGTTTGTGTGTGCGAAAACAGGAAAAGAAATATCTGTGTAACCAGAACCTATGTCTCTACAGGTTCATATTTGTGAATAGTGATGAGTCTTTTTTTTCTATCATTCAATGGAAAATTCACTGTTAGATGTCCTTTGATGGGAGCTGTGATGTGTGCATAAATCCATTGCCATTTACAATAAGGACAGTCTGAATACTGCATATATTACCAAACTACATTTTCAGAGAGAGAGAGCGAGAAAGAGAGAGAGAGAGAGAGAGAGAGAGAGAGTACAAACGTCCTATTTCTATTGGGAGGGTTTCTTTATTTCTAAGGACGGGGTCAGAACAATACAAAAGAGAGAAAGAGAGAAAGAGAAAAGAAGAGAGTGAGAGAAAGAAAAAGAACTGTCCCATGAAAACCATTTTTGTTCCATTACAAAGAACTAGGTCATCCTCTCATAATTGTCAATCATGCAATAAATCTCCCAGTGCCACAAATGAATACTGCATTGGGAATGAAACAAAGCTTATTGCCATGCAGTGTCAGCTTGACTTAATTCAGCCTTCTTTTCAGAAAAGCCAATTCACATGCGGGCTTTAAGGGAGTCGCACTCTGATCCCAAGGGAGAATGCACGGAGACAGACCATTTTACGCTGGCTAGCTTTTATTAGTATGGCCAGGGTGAAGCCGATGGTGAGCATACCTCATGTTATTATGCTTTTGTTTTCTTTTATGTTTCCCTGCATAAAGGTGAAATGGGCAGGGGAATACACACTCCCACATACATACACATAGTGTGTGTGTGTGTGTGTGTGTGTGTGTGTGTGTGTGTGTGTGTGTGTGTGTGTGTGTGTGTGTGTGTGTGTGTGTGCGCACTGCTTTCGTGATCGTTATTGCATATTCCTTTATGAAAACCCTTTCTACCTGTCTACTACACTGTCCTCAGTCTCAGCTCAATACTCCATTTAAAAACAAAGCAAAACATATGAATACCTTTACAATGTGGCTTAAATGGATTTCAGAAATAAAATACATAGTAAACATACAGAAAAATAAATTGTAAAGCCACAATCTTCTGTATGTCACTGCAAAGGAGGTGATCCCGTAATGTATATGTGCTGTGTAGCATCCGTCATCATACTGTGTTCAAAAGAGTTAAGAGCATTTTTCATCTCTTCCACAGAAAAACTCGACAACCCGCTTCGTTCTCCTCAGTAGTGTTCAGTGGCTTCTCCTGTCATGTTGTCTGTATGCTGAGCGCACATCCATGTCTCTCTCCCCCTCTCTCTCTCTCTCTCTCTCTCTCTCTCTCCTCTCTCTCTCTCTCTCCCTCTCCTCTCTCTCTCTCTCTCTCTCTCTCTCTCTCTCTCTCTCTCTCTCTCTGTCTCTCTCCCTCCTCTCTGAGCTCACCATTTACCTTCCCCTGCCAGGTGTCATGGCTTTACGAGTATCTGATTGGACAGAAGGAGAGCGCGGCGGTACACTTCCAGCAGACGAGTTTGGTGTCATGTCTCTGAGGAGCCCACTGACAGTCCCTCACCGGAGAATAATAATAGCCAGGCACCACAGCTCAGCTCTGCTCTGTGCATTCTGGCTGAAAGAGAGAGAGAGAGAGAGAGAGAGAGAGAGAGAGAGAGAGAGAGAGATGCTTCAACAAAACTGAGTGTGTGAGATGAGGAGAGAGAAAGAGTAAGAGAGAGGTTTCAGCATGGAAGAGAAAGGGAGAGAAAGGGAGAGAGAGAGAGGGAGGGAGAGATGCCTCATCAGAGAGACAGAAAGAGAGAAACTGACATTTGAGTCTGGAAAAGAGAGCAAGGAGGAAAAACTGGAACTGGAATCCCATGAAGACCGCCAGACTTAACAACTATGATACAGTAACCGTGACAACACGTTTTTTCCCCTCACCGGGAGAAAAACAGCAATGTGAGAGGCCTAAGCAATGTGAGAACCCTGGATCATCTCTAAAGGGAAACACCTACACCTGACAATACACATACTCTGAACTCTCCGCCAAGACACCATTCACATTTCAGTTTGCTATTGTAAGACACACAATGATCCCAGACCGATTACAGGGTCGATTGTGAGATGAAGTACACTATGTTACCAGGCCAACAGACTTTCTGGTGTCATAGAAAATGGGTTTGCTGTATTGTGAGAATGAATGTGTCGCGGGTATATTTTTGTTTTTCAGTGTGAAGATATTCATAGCAGGCCGTCAAGACAGGTGTGTTTTTGGCCTTCCGTTGGCATTCTTCAGAAAAGGCCTCGCCACAGTGGGCAGGCTTTGAAGTTGCATATCTGTGGGCAGTCGATGCTGCCATGACATTTAATCACTCGACTGAGTAATGATCATTTTCAAAGCTGCATGTGTACCTGGTGATTAAGCCCCATTGTGTTTTAGATTCACGTTTCGGAATGCGCGGACGATAGCATTAGCTAAAGCTAATGACTAACTGAAGTTGTCAGTTTATCCTTGGACAATTAAACGCTGGGCTTATCAAGGCTACACCACCTGTGCTGACATGCCCCCTTCTCTGACATTGTTTCAACTCTCGGAATGGATTTGAAAGGGAAAAAAAATCGACATTAGTGTAAGCAGCGCTATGTATTTAGCATTTTTATCTAATAGACTGTCCATATCAGTATTTCACCTTGAAAAGGCCATTTACTTGCTAGACCAAACACATAAATAATTCTGCCAGCCACCACGCTAATGTAACATGCAAAAGACCCGGCGAGGCCACATGCTTGTATCCCTGCATCTCCCAGCATTTAAAGGTTTTCCTAAGTAATTCCATTTAAAATAAATTACCCTAACCGACTGTTTTTTGTGGTCGTAGCGAATTTCATTTCTTCTTGACGAGAGGCAGTTGGACCCTCGTCAGAAGATTCTCCAAGCACACACGCTTTGAACAGCGATAGGATTTCGTGCTTCTCGAGTGTCATTAGCTCTGGGGGCATTTCGTATGCCAGGTAAAGATTAGATAACGATCGGTACTTTATGGGGGGACTTCGGGAGGCGTCGGAGGCCCTCTGTGCCTTTTGTATTGAGCAGCGTCTCGTCAGGAGAGGACGGGGCAGAGAGAGAGAGAGGGAGCGAGAGGGATAAAAAATATCTAATTTCCTCTGTTTTCACTTCTGAGGTTTATGGAGAGCCCAGCTGAGACACGCCGGTTGTCTCACTCTGTGTCGTCTCATTGTAAGCGAGAAGTGGTCCACATAGACCAACTCCAGCTCATCTGTATGAGCAAACAGGAGGAAGGATTTAAATAGAAGCGTCGCTCTACAGTGACAGGGGCTCACTTAAGAGAGACAAACTTTGTTTTCCTAAACCCAGATTTTGTTATATCCTTGACAAATGTAAATACATGTCCCTTTTCCAGTGGCGTTAACATTCATTAAGACAACAACACAGCCTTCTAGACTTCTAGAGTCTCAACACAGCTGCCATGACGACAGCTGAACAACATGAGCTGATGAAAACAGCCCCCCCCCCTCCTGCCTCCAGCATCCAGTAGAAACCTGAGGATGAAAGTGACAGAGTACAGTATTTATTTGAACCCCCAGAAGTGCAGAGGCAATGTGCTGGCCCTTTGTTTTACCCCTCTGCCCTCCTCTCTCCCCTCCCCCCCCGCCTTTAATGGAAGTGGTGGAAGTGGGCGGGCTGTAGCAAAGTGGAGCTTGTCCTGACCTAAATGAAAAAGCGCCTCCAGATCGCAACGGTCACCTGTCCTCCTAAGAAGGCCAGCCAAAATCTGCTGACACCTACGCTATGTGACTGAACTGGCCCCATTCTAATTCATCTCCCGATTCGTTTTTTTTTTTGTTTTTTGTTTCGTGGCCTCGAGAGCCTCTCACACCAACACCTACAGCCAAGGACTGAGGAGGGGATTCTAAAGAGTTATAAATATGTCAGCTTCATTGAAACATATTACAGGAGGCCTTCCACGGAAGCGAAGATGGCGACGTCTTGATCAACTTTGGCTGTTATTATGCCCTTGCAGTGCGCTTGAGAAGCCTTGAATGGAGGATGAAGTTCAAACAACATCGATATTGTTGGAATAACATGAGTGTGTTTACACAGGAGAAGATTCATCTGTGATAGCCTCCATGAAAATTAGGAGCGAGCGAAAACAAGTGGAGGAAATTTCTGGAATCCCAGTAGAGATTGCCTTCCCTGATGTATTCTTTTTCCTGTCAGCCTGAGATGTGAAACGAAGCCGGGGAAAATTAACTCCTGATACGGCCACGCTGAATTAGACACTGAAAAAAAAAAACACACACACACACACACACACACACACACACACACACACACACACACACACACACACACACACATACACACACACACACAATCTCACACTTTCTCTCTCACACACACACACACTTTTTAAGGATTCCAGCCTTGTCATTTTCAATTTTCTGCTCCTTGGACATGCTTGTATTCAGATTCCAGAACATCTATTCGGCATATCAATCCTAATTAGACAATCTGGGTCCACGAAGGCTGGAAGAGGACCTATTTGCATAATTTAATCATAAATACTGAGTGATACATATTTCCAACTGCATTTGTACAATTATCTTTTCATCCTTGGGGCAAAAGTATTAATATGATTAGGCAATAATTCTTTAAAAAAGAGAGGAAAATAGGGGAGCAACGCGCGAGCACTCCTTTTTAAACTCCAGCTTAGGGCTATATGAAAAATTAATTAATTTCTGAGGAAAATCAATTTCTCTACGTGACCATATTAGACAGAGCCTGGCCGAGGCCTTGGAATCTTAGTCCAATCAGGAAATCTCATCTGCTCTCTTCCAACTTCTGTCACTAACATTTAACATCCTTGTACAAGCACCAGTGATCGCCACCGTGACTCCTAACTGTGCTGTAATGTGAATGGGGGGAGGGAGGGTGGGGGTTAGGGGTGGGGTGGGGTTTGTCTAAAGACGTGCCAGAGCTCGAGAGTCCGCCTCAGAAATGGGAGTGGGCCCAAATGCATCGTTTTTCCCCCAATCAGGTTTCAGGTGCCATCGCATCCGTGGCCATTACAGCACCCTTATCTAGTTTGATCTGCTGGACAATTCTGAGATATATTGGCCTTTAAAAAATGGACCACGCATTCCTAAAACAACTAAGTTGTTATTTTTAAAAACAATCATGTGAAAAGTATTACTGAATTAGGAAATTAGAGAATTACTGAAATCCAATATGTTTAATGAAGTTCTCCAAACAAGTTGCCAAATTTGTATTAGGTGACATGTAAACAAATATGTCTTGGTACAGAGTTAAGCCAGATTTAACCACATACAGACATGCTACATACTCTGTCAGGTGTAGCCACTGGGCTTCCACTATCCCACACCAGCATACAAATGAGACAAAAAGCTTTTACATCTTCTTTTCCACTGCAGGCAAATTAAGAATGCACACCGCTGTTCCACGCAAACAGCCGTAAAATCCAGAAAAGACATTAACCAACCATCAAACACTACTGGTCCCAGAAACAAACGGGGGAAAAAATAAAAGCAGGGTTTTTTTCCTCTCCTCTTCTTCCTCCAAGTGGAAAACAATTGGTCACTGCCTTATCACCATGCAGAATCAGCACTGATTTGAAACCTATGTTAAGTTGTGACAGCAGGAACACAGCTGCTTAAAGTGGACCATCTAGTAATCTAGAGCTTGGAAGCAAGACTGTCTGCACTGATCCTCTATGTTCACACCTTTGGTCTGCTGACATATGCTCAGCACACAGCTAATTTGGGCACAGGTGGTTAATCCTATCTCAACGTACCCGAAGGGAAACTGAAAAAAAATATATACATATTTATAGTGTTTGTTCAGGGAAAAGGTTGTCTTTGCCTTCTTATAAAAACTAAAGACATGTTTTCCTGTATGTTTTTTTTCCGGTTTATTTTTTTTTTCAGAAAGTGTTTGATAAGATGTATGATTTGATTTTAACAATGCTTTTATGCATCCCCCTCCAAATCAACACACACACACACACACACACACACACACACACACACACACAGACACCCCACCCTGTGTCTTTTTTATCCTAATCAGGCATCTGTCACTCTGCTTTTTGAAGTTATTATCACCCTGGCTCCCTCTTGGATGTGGTTGCCGGGTGACGGGTATCTTAGCACCCACTCTGGCTGGGAATGATTTGAATGCGATCCAGAGATTTCCCCCGAGCACCTGTAAACACATCCATGCCTTGTAGAAAACAAATATATCACCAGAGCACCGCAAAGAAGAAGAGGGGGAGAAGGAGGGGGATGGGGGAGAGGTGATAAAATCTGGCTCACTTAACAGACCCCTACTGAGTGCTAAACAAAATAATTACCATAGTATGCAAATAAATGCAATTTTTACACCAACACCACAAACAAATAAGGTGCTGGCCATGTTCTGGTGGCATAGTACACTCCTTATGTGGTTGGAAAAAAAGGAAAATATACATTTAATAATAAGAACATCTGTAGAAATGTCATGTTTCACACATTGGCACAAAATCCAAAACAGCAACAAACAATTCCACCTCGTCCTTATTTAAAATGATGCATAAATTGCAAGTTGCTGTGCCGCTCCCCAGTTCCCGCCTCTACCCATATGCAGTCTGTTGGATGAGTGCCTAACCTTCAGAGGCCTTACAATGATTGTCAATTAGCTAGCGAGTCTCTGACAGAGCTCAGCTCTCTGCTCCTATAGCCACGACGCTACAGGCTGCCTGAGCGTCCAGCTCTCCACAGAGAGAGAGAGGTGGACGGCCGCAGCACCGCTGCTGCACCGCTACACCGCCCCAGTGTTTTAATAACCTCTCCACAGAGTTCAAGTGTCACCAGACAGTGAACACCACCACCACCACCCCCTCTCTCCACCTTCCTCCAGCTCCTCCTCTTTCTCGTCTTCTCTGTCCCATATGGAGAAAATGAAAAGGAAAACAAGAGGCTGAAGTATTGCTTCTCCTGGGCCGGTGTCATAACTCCTATGAAAGCAAAAGAGATTACTGCCTCAGTATCTGTTGGGGAGCAGAAGGTGCACATTAATCTGAACGGAGAGTCCCTCTGTGAAAGCCAAGGAGAATCATGCTCTTCTGCAGAAAGAGAGAGAGAGAGAGAGAGAGACTGCTATCTGAAGTATGCGTATGCCGATTCTCTTGGAGGGAAGGTGTGTGTGTGTGTTGAGGGGGGGCATGCATGTGAGCATGACCTGCTGTCATTCAAAAAATATCTATTTATAATTTTAAAAAATCACACCTTCTCTCTCTATAGAAGCAATGGACAGAGCATAAGGAACACAGAACAAAAAGGGAAGAGGTGATATACGAGCCTGCTACTTTTATATTCAAACAAATAACAATCAGTGATGCAAAGTATAAAACATGGACCAAAAATATACTTTTCCTTTCAAAGAGGTGCCAGCCTGGACTCAACGTAAATACAGGAGAGGTGAATCAGCCATGGACCTGTGTGACACGTCCATACAGTACTTATCTCCACCGTTCTGCTTTCTCCTAGACGACCATAATTTATATACATATACATATCCACCGTGGCAATGAAAGAGTTATGACGCACCCTCACTGACCTTCCTTCTCACTACATGAAAACAGAAATAGACGCGTTAGGTCCAACAGGGTTGTAAATAACACGCCGCCTCGTGTGAGCGCCTAATATCTAGTGGCTACCTTTTGTTCGTCCAAATGATGTAATCCTCCAAATGGGTGTCAGACATGGCGGAGGTGATTGATTTCGAGCCCCCGTCCCCAGCCCACCCGCCCCAACGCCGGCAGTACCAGGTGCTTTCAGGGCCAATTACGGGCCTCTCCACGCGGACAGTAATAGCCCAGCACTTTAGCGTCATTAAGGAAATGTGTGCCACTGCATTATCCCTTAACCCCATCGCTGACCACTGCGTTCAGCAGTCCGTGAGTTCAACCCACACACTCAATCACCTGGGGAGGTCTCCCTATCCTCCAACCCACACACACACACACACACACACACACACACACACACACACACTCCACCTCCTCTGGCCACCCTTTGAAGTGAGTGAAAAACTCAGGTGCCCAGGCTCCAACACCTCCTTAACCCCTGTCTCTGATGCGCTCCGTGGTGAGCTCTCTGAAGTTTCACTGTACCGCCAACACCGATAAAGTCATCTGAATGCACCGCAGAGAAATGCTGGGGCAGCTCACAGGTACAAACGAGCTGAAACGCAGTGGGGCCTAACTGAGGATAAACGTCCTTACACTACTACTGAAAATGTAATGATTACATGTACATGTAGTGAACTTACTGCTATTTCAATCGTTTTTACTAAAGCATGTAGACATTTTGAATTATCATTATGCCAAATCTGTCAAACTTTTCCTTCAGAATATTGGTATATTAAATATGAAATTACAAAAATGTTTCTAAATAAAATGCTTAAACACAGAAAAACACAGAAACAAAGTTGCATGAGTCATTATATTAAACACAACGGCGTAATTGTTTTTTTTGTTTGTTTTTTAAAGCAAAATATATGCCCATATATACACAATATGCCGATAGTCATCTAGTGCATAATTGTGTGTGTATGTGTATGAGTGTATGTGTCTGTCTCTGTCTCTGTGTGTGTGTGTGTGTGTGTGTGTGTGTGTGTGTGTAAGAGGGAGAGGGAGAATGAGAGAGTGTGTGTGCATGCAGGTGATAGTATATTCAAGTACTGCAGTGTGTGTGTGTTTGTGAGACAGATGTAACTACATTTGTCACAAATGTGTGTGTTGATACCATGTATGTGTGTCTGCATGTTGTATTCAAAATCCAAAATTCTAACTTCTAAAACAGTGTTTCCCATACATGAAGTGCAGGAAAAAAATAAAACTTAATTCTGATTCAAGTAAAACTCAACTCATTCTGCCTACACTTTCAAATGGCCTACTTCACTATGAATCTTCCTATTGTATGCATTTCTATGTCTTTGAAATCTCAATGTAGCCTTCACCTGAATCGTTCTATGAATCATTGCATTAAAAGCACACTTGACCAAATTTAGCATATTCAATTAAGCTTTTAATCAAAGGAATAATATAAATTGACCCTTAAAATATTCTACTCATCACATGACCCTTCTCATGAATAACTTTTCTGGCTCTTTAAGGATATGATGTTCTCTATTCAATGTGGCTCTATTCAATAGCATCTATGAATATGTATTAATTATCAGATAATAAACTTTTTGTTACTGAAAAAGTTTCCAGTGAGGTAAGAATGGGACATTTGAGTAGCCTCTTTCACCACTGTATTATGCAACCTACTCACATAATTGTGAAACTCAATTAATACATTGCCAATAAAAAAAATAGGATTGTCTTGGACTAATGTGTAGGCTATTGTGTATAGTTTATTCTATGACTAATTGAACGCAACCTATAATTACACGTTTCCGCCGACATTTGTTGCTTCCCCACAACAAGTGTCGCCTTGTTAATCTACAGAGGCTTAAATGTTGTCTAGCTTGCGGCATGCGTTTAGACAGGCAGTGAGACAGTTTTCTTTTCAAAATTAAGGTCTTGGTACTTTAGATTAATTATGTTCTAGGCCACTGCTAATTTAAAAAGTAAGGGGCAATATAAAACACCTAATGAGTTTGCGAAATATCTTGTGGTAGGTATAAAGGGACCATAAAGAGAAAAAAACAAATGACCACTGCAGTATACACATTTCCATAAACGCTGCTGTTGCTAGTAGGCCAGTGTCTAATGCACGTAGCAGGCCAGTGATGACAGTCCTTCATTTCCGATGAGCTTAACAGAAATAAAACAGTAGGCTAGGTTGGCCTGACAATCGAGATAAAAGTTATTTGCGTTCAACAACTCATTTGACAAAGTATGCTACTAATGTAGGCTATAGCTCAAGAGTGATAACTTTTCTCTCTACCTTAGGCCTAATCATTTGCCACAGAATATGTATAGAAATTCAATAAGTGTATTTAATAGCGATGCTTAAAACTGAACCCAAATAACATTTTAACTGCAATCGTGAGGCGTCTCAGCATCCAACTCCTGATTTGACTCTCAACGACTCGAGCCAACTTTTACACAGACAATGCTAACTTTGCATTTATCATAAATTGATCAAAATATCAGAGTGCCACCTACTATGATATGAGCCATCATGTCCATGTGCGCAGCAGGTTTCCAAACCAAAAAGGAAATATTGTACTTAAGAATTGACTAAAATGAAAAGACTGTCCCCTCTACCTGCTCGTTTTGACTCGGTTATATATCTTCAAAAACACAAACACAACAAAATAACTAACTAGTTATCTGTTACTTACCTCGCATTTGTGCAGTCATTGTAAAGCGTCTCGAAGTCCTTTCTGGAGATGAGTTTGCACCGGTTCACGCCGGGTTGGATGGCCCCGAGTCCCCTCAAAATGCGGACCTGCTCAACATTGCACACTACCGGCGTGATCTCCAGTCTCTTCAGCTTGGTGTAGACCGTGTGCAGTCCTCCTACCAGGTGCTTCAGAAACAGGTCGAAAGCCTGGGGAAGGCAGATGAGCTCGCAGCCGTCCACGGTGAACGAGGCTACCTTAGCGCCTCTGAGTTCTACCATTTTACACTCATTATTCTGTGGTGTGTTTTCAACAGGCGACGGGGTCGAGTACACGGGTTTGCTGGGAAGCGTGGCGGCGGTCGGGATGCCGGGACTGCCGGTGGTCATCAGCTCCGATCGGAAAAGACTCTGTGCAGTTGGGGCCACAGATGGAGACGGTGAAGAAGTTGCCGAGGGCGAAGAGGTTGGAGCTGAAGTTGCGATCGGAGACGGCTGAACCAGCGTGTTCGGTGGGATCAAAGCAGCCGGTACGGCCATGGTCAACCTATGAGAGTAAGTTCAAAGTATAAAAACCCAGTATGCAAAAAAAGTGAGGTGGCCGTTATATCTCAATGAAAAATCCAAGAGGAAGCGTGTTCCGCTGGTAAGTTTATATATGAAAAGAAACAGAAAAGGTCGTGGTGGATGAGACTTGAGGCTCAGCGCGGTGGGACAATCATCAAAGATTGAGAGAGAATGACAGGAAGAAAATGAGCTGAAAAGTGCAGCTCGGTCTGTGGATGAGTTGTTGTTGTCACAAGGTACAAAGAGGGAGGAGCCAAAGGACACTGTCAGCCTTTGAAGCATAGACAACGCACAATGATACCGTGTTATATTCATTGGTTCCACGCACAACAAAATAGCGTTTCGACTCGCTGTCACTGTCTAATAACTAATCGACACCTCTAAGAATGCAGACTTTCTCAATAGGCTACAGGCTACCATAACCTCAACTTTACGCGTGAAGAGATAACGCGTTATCTTCACTAAAGTTCAATATCTAGGCTACACGACAACCCTTTATAGAATAATCAGTCAGGTAATGTAAATATATCGTTTACATTCACAATTTCAATGTCACCTTTCCGAAATTAGTAGAAATAAGCGCGATTATTGCCCACGTAATAACTTCACATATAAAGACTAGGCTACAACAATCCGGACAGGTTGCCACTGCTGAGGTAATGATTAACCCAATTTACTGTCTGATCTTATATCAATGTAATATGACCCGCAGATGATTGAGTCATGAGAGAAAATACTTAATGAGTAAATGTGTGTTCACAATATGCTTATGCACTGTACAAATGTTTTGCCCCTCTCTCCCATTACTTCACGTTTATAAATAATGTTTTGTCATGGGAGAGGTGGGGGCTAGGTTCAGCCGAAGTATCTCTGGACATTGTAAATGTGCCTCTGTAGACTAGCCTAGTTATTGTTCTTCCTACCATGAGTTGACCTTAAGCTTTTAGCTTTCAATCATTACATTGCAGTTTAGCTGTAAATAAATGTACTCATAGAAACAGAGTTTGTTTTATTGGTAGATCAATGTGTGTGTGTGTGTGTGTGTGTGTTTGAGGCTGTCCCAAATGTCTGCTATAATTGCTTGTTTCACAGTGATAAAATGGTTACATGTATGTTTACATTTGTTACTAGTATGCAATTGTAACTTTTGCACGTAAGCAATAATTTACTCCTTGGGTGGACAGTTGTTTTATATTGACAGTAAAAGCTGATGAGATGGCACAAGCCTTTATAAATCCAAGTTAGTGTCAGATCTACTTTAAGATAAGCAGAGTGCCATTTCAGAATTATCATTCAGGCAAAGAGGTAGCTTGTAGTGTGAAAATCAATAGCTACTTAAAATTCATAGCCAGACAATCCATTTGCCCTTTATGTTGCTAACCTTTGCTTAAATATGCAGCATATTAAGATTTCATTATATACAATGAATGTCACAATAGTTTGCAGACTATCTCTGTGTATGCACAGGGTTAACTCCACATAGTTTCACACCCTCCTTCCCCTAACATGAATTAAATAAATAAATAAATACAATATAATACAAAATAAAAAGCAGTTATAAAGACACATGCATACAGAGACAAACACATACATGCAGACACACACACACACACACACACACACACACACACACACACACATACACATACACACACACACACACAAAGACACATACATACAGACACACACACACACATACACACAAAGAGTGTCAATGATTAAACACAAAGCGTTTGCAAACACCGTGGGACATCTATGATGTCTCAGACCCAGCAGCTCCTAACAAGCAGGGTGGGCCTGATGAATCAGCCATCCATTATAGCTGCCGTCCTGCCATAGAGACGCAGCAGGATGTGGCTTGTAGTGCCTTAATACCCTCTTCTGTTCCCGCACTTATGTGTAACAGCCTTTAAAAACGCACAAAAAACACACACATCCTCATTTGGAGCCTCACAAAACGTGGCAGGATGTTTAGACATTACAGTGCCGCCACTAACTGAATCTGTCCAATGCGTTCAACCTACAGCATGGGGCCTGCTTTTCTGAAAGACTCGCCCCTGCGGTGTCGGGAAAAGGTATCTCTCCGCTAGCTGATGGATATGTCAACAATATGCAATAGGATTAGAATAGAGGCGCAGGGAGAGAGGAAACATAATAATGTGGAGTGACCTTCAGGAGCAGCAGCATGGTGGTTTTCAGCGGCACGCAGGACTTGCCTGTCACAGGTAAAGAGGTTAGCATGCGCCGAGCGGATTCTCCCGGTGTTGTTTCTCTGTCTGTTGCAAATCAGTATTAGCTGGGATTACATTGATAGGATTGAACCGGCGGGGTGTATGGTTTAGTTATGGCATATTTGGTTTTGAAGAGGCAAGAATGATAGACCACACTGAGTTGTAATCTGCAGGGCCAGTAATGAATGCAAACAGAAGGCGTGTAAGCTGAATAAATGGTGAAAGCACAGATAGGCTCTCCGGACACAGATATGGAAAACATAAGGAGGTGGGGGTGGGGTGGGGGTGTCAGCGTGGAGGGGTGCAGTGGCGCTGTCTGACAGCCTTTGTGTCCTTCTACATAGTGGCTGGCAGTGGACCGGATCAGTGCTGGGCTGGTACAGGTGCTGGAGCAGAAGCCTCCCAGTGTGCTCTAGTCCTCCACAGACTGGGCTAGATGTGTGTGTGTGTGTGTGTTTGTGTGTGTGAGAGAGAGGCACATTGCTTCTGACCAGCAGTGATCACACTCTGTTTAGTCTGTACAGCACCACATTCAACGCTGGCATCCCATGGAT
>NC_063191.1:13644286-13716786 GCF_017589495.1 Alosa alosa
GCAGATTGCGAGGTAAACCTGCATCAACAGCTGTAATTACCACACCATCGACAGTCTCAGTTGCACCCGTTCAGCAACAGCCGCAGTGATTAAAACAAATCCCAATCGACTTTTCCATTAAATTGCTGGCACAGGCGATCTTTTGACCTTTCCCCATTGATTGAACATAACAATCACAATTCAATTGTAATGCAAAGAGAACATTTGTTATAATGTACATGAAATGCATGAGGCATTTCCTCAGCGCAAAAGGATAATCAATGGGGTTACTTCAAATGGAAATACTGTAGCACAAAGAGCCGGACCCACCTAATTCATTGAGTCCACAATGTATAGCGAATCCAATAATGTGTACTTAAACATTCTGATTTCTTCTCGGTAGCTCAATACGGTCGGTACAGAAGGTGCTTTCAGCCTGGTTTCAAGGGATTTGACCTACTCACAGAGAGGAACTACGTAAGCATGGCAAGAGTTACCTAAATGGTTTGTTGCCATATGGAAAGGCAGAAAAAAAAGAATGCAGTGTGTGTGTTTGTGTTTGTGTGTGTGTGTGAGAGTGTGTCAGTGTGTGTGTCTCTGTGTGTCTGTGCGTGTGTGGTCATTTTTACTCTTAGACAAAATGTTGGGTTATTTTGGGAGCTTCTCATTTCCTGGATACATGCAGTATGCAGCTGTGTATATATGTACAGCTACAAGACATATGCTGTTGTTCATATGTAGCACTCTGTAATGTGCTGTTGTTCATATGTAGCACTCTGTAATGTGCTGTTGTTCATATGTAGCACTCTGTAATGTGCTGTTGTTCATTATGTGTAGCACTCTGTAATGTGCTGTTGTTCATACTGTATGTAGCACTCTGTAATGTGCTGTTGTTCATGTGTAGCACTCTGTAATGTGCTGTTGTTCATTATGTGTAGCACTCTGTAATGTGCTGTTGTTGACATGTAGCACTCTGTAATGTGTTGTTGTTCATATGTGTAGCACTCTGTAATGTGCTGTTGTTCATATGTGTAGCACTCTGTAATGTGCTGTTGTTCACATGTAGCACTCTGTAATGTGCTGTTGTTCATATGTGTAGCACTCTGTAGTGTGCTGTTGTTTAAATAGCACTCTAATGCATCAATGGAATTACACACAATTAAGTGTGATGCTATTGCTTATTTCAGATACCTAGCAGGAAAACATTCTCACAGCATGTGACAATCTTGTCCTCTAAAAACAAGTAGTGACTTACAAAATTGTGAGTGACATGCTTAAAGGATTTGGGAATGAAGAGTGTATGTTACATGGGCATTAAAGAGATTAAAGCAGTTAGTGGTGGTAGTGGCAGTTTATCTCATGAAGAAGATACAGTATGTTAATTGAGAAAGTCTGGTGAGAAAATGTTGCTGCAGCTATTGTCCACCCCTCTCTCTCTCTCTCTCTGTCTGTCTGTCTCTGTCTCTCTCTCTGTGTCTCTATGTGGACATGGAGTCTGGTGGAAATTAAAAAGACTGATCTGTTCCAGCAGCTGTAGTGATGTGTGGGAACAGAGCTGTGTTTGCTGTGCTCCAAGGTAATCGTCTCAGAGAACTCTGATGACAGATTCAATTCCATTTTGTAAATGTTTAATAAGTGTTGGACAAACACAAAAAGCTATCTAGCCCGCATTCAGAAAACAAAGGGAAATGTTAATTGCTTTAATCATCCCCAAGCTTTTGACGTTGTTATTGGCTTTAATAAATAGCAGTTAACAGTAACTGTCTTGTAAAGGAAATTGAACCACATTTGCAAAACGATCCACAATTAAGATATGAGCAAGAGTGCAGCTATGTTGGAACGTCAGTGTTGTGTCTACGAAGACCAGTCAATGCCGCACAAAGCTGTTTAATTAGCTGAAAGGCCCAAAGAAAACAGTCTTCCTAATATGTATCGCTTTAATCAAATTTAAAATGATTGTATCCCTTTTGAAGGTACTTCAACACGGATATGTTAATTAGCAGATATGAGACTCAGAAAAATAAAGATGTTTTTTTTTACACTCTCTTTCTCTCTCTCTTTCTCTGTCACTCCAGATGAAATTGCCGTTCTTGAACATCAGGAAACACTGCCGTTCTCTGCTGTTTCTTCAGCCCAGAGAATAAATTTCCTGCCAGCATGTATGCTTGTTAATGCATTTCAACACATAAAAACAAGGGCAGCGTTTAATCTGCAGCAAAGAGGAAATGAAGGCCTTCCTGTCTTATTTACCGTGCGTACTTAAGAAGTGTTCCTGTACCATTAGAATTGTTAATAGATTTAGAAACAAAAGGATTTTGAAGGTGGGAAACTGCTGACATTATTTCACATGGGGGTGGGGCATGTGGGGGTCGGGGGGGACTCTAGGGTGAAAGAAAGAGATGCAATTAATATAGTTTCCTGTTATATGCAGCCATGAAGTCTTGGTTCCCGCTCATTACGAATGCTACACAGATTACATAAATCATAGACAGTAAAAAATTTCATTGCTACATCACTAAATTATGCTCAGGGATGCTTGGCGCATTGATTGTGTTAAAATGTTGTGATTTTACATTACTCTCATTAAATGTATGCAGACTTTTTTTTTACAATCCATAAACAGATCTCAAATAAAAGTTAATAAATGTCAACATTTGCATTCGAAAAAAAAAGCATCTTGCCACATTTTGGCAAATATCAATCCATGAACCTTTCAACGTTTCGTCAAACAAAATGCTAATTGTACCTTTAGGAATTTAGGAGACAGTGACAAGAAATGTGATGCTTGGTCCTTCTCAGATGAGGGAGGCTGCCCATGCAGCTCAAAGCAAACACACAGGCTCACGTCTTAAAGTGGGAGGAATATTCTGCACCGACCAGAGCATCTCCACTGCCCCCTCTCCCCTCTGGGCTTAAAACACAGCAAGCACTCTAGATGCTGTACTTGGCCTTTTTAGTTTTTAGTTTAGTTTCTTCCCACTTTTGTCTTTAGCTAAGAAGTGAAAATAATTGGACATACTCACCATAATCATTACAGGTTAGGGGTTAGAATTAGGGTTAAGTTAGGATTAGTGTCATTACACACTGATAATTAGTTGTTGGTGATAAATTATAAACAATGAAACAAGGGCTATGCAACTGTGTTAAAACAGTGGTAGCAGGTTAGTGTTACTAGTGTTAGTGTTACTATGACAATCTCACATTTAACATTGCTATTTCCAACACTGTCACACCGTTCTTCTATTTTAGTGCACACAGCTAATTTACCCCAGCTGAATTAACACTACAAAAGTGCTTACACGCTTCTTTCAGTCTTATTTACTCAGAATTGATTTTAACACTTTACCAGAATCCGAAATGAGGGCTTATGCAATGCAGGCCGAGCGCACATACATATGAGTCTTCTGAGAATCCATCAGCATACTCAGCGCACTCCAAAGACAAGCCAGCCAGCCCCCAGCCCCTACCTCCCTCAAAAAAAAAAACATTAACACACACACAAACACACACACACACACACAAAGATGTGTATACCCGTAGCAGCATCACTGGGGTATCTTAACCACGCAAACATGCTCAACAGCATATTTATGAGTGATTAGACATGTCGTTCTTCAAGGGTCCTTAGGAGGAGCTTGATGCAGCCGCTCTGTCTTTTCCCTTCCTCACTCTAATTCCTGCTCAGTGTGAAGCGCTTGTCCCTGCCGATAAATATGTTGTAGGCCCGACTCCTATATGTTCTTGGAATTTAACGGCAAGGATTTGAGAGTTAAATGGCACAAACAAATGTTGAGTGGGAGGCAAATTATACGATCTAATTTGTGTACTCAATAATAGAGCCCACTTCTAATTGCTTAAATGTTAATTATTTTTTTCCAGAACCCGCAAACGTAAGGATTTAGTGATTAACAAGATGCCTCTCCTCCGCAGATAAAACTGATCCTACAAATGTAAGATGTCTCTGGACACATGTTAATGAGAATCCGTATTTACTTGATATTTAATTGGTGGTATCGGAACAAGCAAGAGTATTGCAAAAAGTCAATGACAGACTGGTTGCGAACCAACAGTGGAATTAGCTCGATGAAGGGATTTAGTTATTAGAAGCACTGACAAAACACTCCCAGTGTCCACAGCAAGGCTGGTTTGTTGATACTGTATTTGTTGAAGTCCCTTCACTGACTTTCAACTGTGCCAAGCAACAGTGACCTCTACAGGGATTTGTGATTACATCAATCTATGACACGCAGTGTACTGCTTGGCTAAGAATAGGGCTCCGTATACTAAAACTGCATGCGAGGAACGCTGAGAGGGGCCCTTAACATATATCAACTTGAGACAGTTCACACATAAAATGACAAATTGCATATTGCTTGTATTTGATAATAAGTGTGTTCCTTGTGTCCTTTAAGGATATATTACAGGTAGGGGTAATCAAATTATTAAATGCTCACTTCTATCCACTTAAATTAAAAAGTAATTCAGTGGGTGGGGGCATTATTGTGTGATTATGGGCTAAAAATGGTCCCTTGGCACCTGGTGTGTGTGTGTGAGTGTGAGTGTGTGTGTGTGTGTGTGTGTGTTTGGCTTGTCTACTTGTCTATTCAGGATGGGATGGCCATCGTAAGGATGGACTTTCAAATGAATAAACTTTACATACATTTACTACTCATGTATTAAACGTTAACAACAACTTCCAAGCAATTGCTTTTAGACACAATGTCACTGAAATCAGTCAAAATCTGGAAAACAACCTCAATCATTATTGAACATTACTGCACGTAGAGGTGTTGGACTGGGGGTAAAACCAGTACTGATTACTATGACTCTACGGCTAGAGAACAGATGTCTTTCTCCATGAAAGCTAAATCAGGCCACAGAACAAAGAAAATAAAGACAGGAGGAGATAAAACAAAATGAGGGGAAACAATTGTTAAGAGACTTCATTTAAAAGAAAGGTGAGCACAAACTAGAACATGAAATCCATGGTGCTTAACTGCTTGAATATCTCCGTGACCGTGATTAGTGCTAAAACCGAACTCATTGAAAGAGCAGAAAATAAACTTTTAAATGTGACCTTGGTTATGCATGCAATCCGAAGGCTAAATAAATAAACTGTTGGCCTACATAACAACGCTGTTTGCATACAACACACCATTCTAATAGTAGCCTAATTTGAAACATGTTTTACTAATAGGCTATGATATTTATACAATATAATTAGCAATAATAGGCTAATAAGTGTCATAGATAGCTTAGGTTACATATCATGCCAACATTATAGCTATATCGAATTTACATAGAAGCAGATCTTTACATTGTGAAACACATGGCCCACAGTTTTCAAACTGTCACATCAGAGAGTAAAGTAGCATCAGACCTCATCCTCATCTATGAATTTGAGACAAGGTGAGCTTATATATAGTTCAAAATGAAAGCAAACCATGTTTAGCCATTTTGACTGAAAGGTCATCTTAGTGTGTTTTATTATATTAGGCTATAATTAGGATAAGAGGCAAATATCAAATGTATCCTTCATGTAGAGAAAGATAATAGAGAAGATGTGATTGAGGATGATGGAGGTGAAGAGAGCAGGGAGTATGGTTGCTCTGAGCACAGTGAAGAAATGACAGAAGAGGAACTAGAAAGTAGGCAGAGCAATGCAGAACCGTTTTTGCCAAAGGATCCAAGACTATGGCCAGAGAAATTAACAAATGATCAGAGAGACACATGTAGTACGCATGTAGTCATGTCATGTAGCTTAAACTTAACCTTAGTAACCACAGTGAGCTAGAGAATAGTAACCACAGTGAGCTAGAGAATGCTGGGAAAGGAGATTTGAAATGTGTGTATGTAACCTGCATTGTGTTGAACCTGCACGATTCAGCTGTGCACACACCTGGAATCGAACCCACGAAAAACCGCAGCACCTCGGATCGGGAGTCGAGCATGCTGACAATCGGGCTAAAAGCCCAGGCTACTAGCTTTCCTACCAGCTTCCCTGCCAGCAGCACTCTTTAGGCGTCGGGGAGTGAGGTTTACCAACGTTCCACACGCACAGCTATGCTAGCTGGCATCCGTTACACTCACCCCCTAAACCTCATTCCCGATCCGGGTCACTGCGCCAATGTAACCTGTGTTGTGTTGAACCTGCGCGATTCAGCCCTGCACACGCTGGACTCGAACCCGCGAAAAAGCAGTGCCTCGGATCAGGAGTCGAGCATGCTGACAATCGAGATAAAAGCCCAGGCTACTAGCTTTCCTGCCAGCAGCTCTCTTGAGGCGTCGGGGAGTGAGCTTTATCAACGTTCCACACGCACAGCTAAGCTAGCTGGCATCCGTTACATGTAGACATAAGCAAACATCATAGATTATTAACCTACTTGAAGCATTGCAGTTAATAGTTATTACTGTACCCTATCATCTAGGCATACAGATTGATGTGTACAGTGTTTTGTGTTACGCCCCTGACTGCACGAATGGTCTTCCTCCCCCAAGACTATCTTTAGTGGCCAAAGTGTTCAGATATAATCGTTTTCAGTGATTAAACCTCATTGAAATAATATGCATTTTCCATATGGGGTCTTAGAAGCCATCTGTCTCCTTCTAGCCACAGCGTTTTTGTTGCAAACGTAATCAACCTAAGCATGCTCAGATGACGTGATAGACGACGCGCTGTTGCTCACCTGTCCATCATCGTAAAGTCCGATTTGATTGGTCCGCCAGATTTGGGGCGAGCATAGTTGCTCCACAACGGAGCAATGCCAGACCGAACTTTCCGACCTCAAATGTTGTGGGCGGGACTAAGTTTGGCTGGCACCCAGGCTAGTGACAAAGTGCTTATGGGAAATGGACAAGAGTCCAGAGAGTGTCAAAACTGTAATATATGCTTCACCAGTGAACTACAAAGTGACGACCGTTGAGCTCCAAAGTCCCCAATTCCACAAATTGGGTATACAATGGGTATACAATGTAATAGGAAAACAAAAACTTGAGTTTCTCACTTGTGATTAGAAGGCTGTCGCGTTTTTGTTGCAAACATAATCAACCTAAGCATTCATGTGCTAGGAATTCCTAATTACAATATTTCCGATCGC
Source organism: Alosa alosa (assembly GCF_017589495.1). NCBI lineage: Eukaryota > Metazoa > Chordata > Actinopteri > Clupeiformes > Clupeidae > Alosa > Alosa alosa. Next base: position 13,651,363 of record NC_063191.1, read on the forward strand.
ACTTGAGGGGTGGATCAGTTAGCGACTTATGAAAAGCAAAGGAGAAAGCAATAAAATGCCATCATAAGACCATGTTGCCCTATACCCAGTAAATGATTAAACACCTGAATGAAGATTTTTCGGTAACACTTTATAATAACTACACACAATTCATCATTTATTAAGCCTTTGTTACTTATTAGTTAATGGTTTGTTCATCATTAGTCATTTCTTGTTCATACATAATTTATCATCAGTAAAGCATTTGTTCAAACAATTATAAATGGTTTGTTCATAGTAAATACGCCTATCCAAAAAATATGTTTGTAAGTACTTGATTTATACTTAATAAATAATGAAACAACCACTTGAAAATGAAAATCATTTTCCTATTATAAACCAGTTGCAAACTATTACAAAATGCTTTGTTCATCATTTGTAAATCATTGCTCCTATGTTAATTCTCATAAATAAAGTATTTGTACACTCAGTTATAAATTGTTTGTTCATAGTAAATAAGCCTATATCTAAAATATGTATATAAATTATTGTTAATACTTAATTATGCAATAATATTTTGTTGATGAAGTAATATTTCCATTATTTAACAGTTGTTACATACACATGCACTAATGATTAGTTAGGGTGAGGATACATATTTTATAAACCATTTCCTAATACTATAATTCATGATTAACTCAAGTGGTTAGTTAATGATATTTTGTGAGCTTATCTAAAGTGAGGACTTCCTATGCCTTGCAACACATTTTCAAATGAGTTGTAAAGATTACATTCACATTCATTCATTTAGCAGACAAGCGACGTAGACATACCAAATAAATTGAAGGCCATTGACACAGTGAAAGACGGGAATCAAACCCCCTAACTTTTCAGGCTACTGCATGCTAGTCCAGCTCCTTATCCCCTACACTACCCTGGCCCAGATAGAAACACCTACAGTGGGCATTACTTCAAATTGGCCAGCTTCCCTCGCCGTCCGTGCGTAACATCACGCGGGATCACGCGACTTTAATTTGTATTTTTCCAGTGACGCTGCAACGACGCTGCAACAACCCACAACAAACAACCGCAGATGTCTCTTGTGAGCAGGGTGTCTGGTAAAAAGAAATGGAGCCTGGAAAACCCTACACAGACTTTATTACAGTCTTTAGCAGACTGGTTTAGAAATAATTTAATAGCCAGAAATATGCCTGCCCTGCCCTAATAAAGAAATATTTGGTTAACGGCGAGTGAATCCCGCTTGCAGCCGTAGAAGAAACGCAGGACGAATGAAACATTCCGGTTTTCTCCGAGTGCAAAGATGATACATACATCATTTGGACAAAATATAGAGCATATTAACCTCCGTTGCTCAGCCAAATGCCTTCCTGTTACGTCCTGTTATCACGGAGTTACAGGCGATAAACGATTTTTGATGGTCACAAGTTCACTTCATTAGCGGTTTATTTTTTTGATTATTAAAGAGTGTTTTTTTTATTTAAAGGTTTGACTTCGTGCTTATTCAGTAGAGCATTTAGTGCTCTCCCCAATCCCAGACTTTCACATTGCATGTTTGTTTGTAATGGATGCAACCGCGAGATACGCACTTGACGGCAATGAGTTGTTAATAGACATGAACCAAGGCATATAGCCCAGCAGCAATCTATCTAAAATAACACATACTTGAAATACCATTCATGATATGTTGTCAAATAGTCATGGGAAGTTTACATAATTTAAGCTGTAGGACGTTTCATTCGTCCCCCATGCTGTTTCATTTGTCCCAGCCAGGAGGGACGAATGAAACAAAACACATGTTCGACTTCTCCTTAAATAACTCTTGAACGGTTTTGTTCAGAGCTATACATGCAACTGTATTTGACAAAGGACAGATGTGTGTTGCTAGTGACAAAATATTAACTTTCAGTGTTTTTCTGATGTTCATTTGTCATGGGAAGTTGTGTTTTTTGTGCGTTAATTTATTTTCATTGGGCATGCCCTGCCGTGCCGTCCACATCTCTTCAGCACAGCAGCAGCAATGGCAACTCTTCGTTGAACTTTTAAGTGGTGTTCAATGGTGTTGCTAAGTAGGCCGAGTTAGGTCTATAGGCCTAAATCAACATTGAATTAGTTATTGGATGATATTAAAAAGAATCAGAATTATTTGTGGTTGAGCTGGAAATTTCAACTTGATGATCAAAAAGTTTTGGATTTCATCTTTCACTTTGGAAACTTTTGAATTAACTGAAAGAAGATAAATATATTTTCCGTTAGTTTTGGAAGTTTATTTTTACGTAGCCTACAATGGCCAGTTCCGACAAAGCCGAAATTACTCCTTTTGAAACAATGAGTGCAGGCCGCGCGTTTGGTTATATATATACAGTCTATGAGGTGGTCACTTCAGTCAAGCTCGTGCCTGAGTAATAATGTCATCATTAGCAACGAAGACTCACTCTTAGTTTAGGAGTTGTCATTTTTCCTTACTAAGAGTAGGTCTGAAAGGCTTTGTGAATAACTTAATAAGAGAAACTCTAGCTAAAATCTTTTATTGCTATTTAGGAGTACTCCTAGTGGTAAGATAAAGGCTTTGTGAATATGGCCCTGGTGTCTAACCTGATGCATAGCCCATTTACACAAAAAATAATGGTCGAATATTACTGATCATTGTTATTTAAGAACATGCAGTGCGTGAGGGCACCAAAACATCTTGCTCAGAAAAAATCATCATACCGCACATTGTGGTATGGTCTGTTATTTAGCCTACTTACTGTAGGCTGCGCAAAACCACAGGCCTTTATTTTGGGCAAGCCTGCATTCGAGGCAGGCCTTCTGTTGAAGAATTTTATATAAAGCCTGCGCTAACAGTATTCCTCCTGCCCCCGCTACCACAACTGTGGATAGTGTGGCATGCTCCTTCTTGCAAACTTGACTAGGCCTAAAGCGCAACCATTTACGTATTCAAAAAATAACAATTTACATTGCAGTCAAGAAGTAGGGCAAATTAATTTACTAAACCAAAACGTGGGTCATAGTTGTCTAAGCCTCTATTGCTTAGCCTGTTAAAAACGTCGCTAGATAGTATTAAATCGCCAACAACATTGTTTTCTGCAGAAGCCTACCCTAGGCTACAGATTAGTTCTGAACAGTTATTTCTCTACTGGCTCAATTATCAAAAAGGGGCTTTCGTCCTCCGCAAATTAAACAGGTAGTTCCGTAGAGAGACGTTAGAATAAATTAGCGTTTGCGATTGACAGCGTTGTGATAAGTAGGCTATTACACTAACTTTGCAAAGTTAACTTGAATGTATCAATTTTTAACAAAGTTGTGTAGGCTACACCGCGCCAGTTGTAGTCTGCATGAACAGTTACCCCCAACACTGACAATAATGTAGACAGCAAATTAAGATATTTTTTCGTTTTGTGGAGCGGCACCGGTACCACTGTGTAGCCAAGCCTTATGCCATAGGGTTACCCAAGTAGCCTAAATCGAGGTAATGTTTAATTATGCATGATTTATTTTGTTATTGAATTAAGTAGGCTGATTCCTCTCGGCAACAATTATGTTTAAAGGTAGCCTCCTGCTTTTCAGAAGGGGCGGGGCAGGCTACTGACAGGCGATGTACAGTGGCAGGCGGCGACAGAGGCTGAAAGTGGTATTAAAGTTTCATGTAGCTTCATCACCAGCGTATCTTGTGACTAAAGTGGCCATTTCAAAGTAATGCCCACTGTACAACTATGCAAGAGTTTCTGTTTTCTTCTACTACACACAAGCATTTATTAAACATCTGTAAACTATTATTAAAGGCTGCATGTAAAGCATTATTCCTACCTTCATTTTCATATGTAAATCCTGTTTACACACAGTTAATGGTTTGTTAAAAAAAAAAATGGTTTGTTCACAGTAAACACGCATATCTATATTATATTTTTGAATTGACTGTTGCAATACCACTGGGCAGAAGTTGTGTAGTGGATAAGGAGCCCGGTTAGCAAGCAGTAACCCATAAAGTTGGGGGTTCAAGCCCTGGCATCCACCTATGTGGCCTTGCTCTTTAATTTCATAGACATGTGTAAGTCGCTTTGGGTGAAAGTGTCTGCTAAATGAACTAGATGTACATGAGATGGGGTACAAAATATGACCAGTCCAGTCCAGCACATTTTTCCATTAAATTAAATCACGGCTGAAAGGCCTATATGATTCTAACTCTCACTAAATTGCATTATCCACACTCAATTCTCACTGGTATCTGCTAGACAACAAGGACCAAAACATGATTAGTTAATAGATTTCACATGTAAAATTAATTTTATACAACTCCACCCCCATCTTGCCTGTTCATAATTCTGAGAAATTCTTTGTGTGCATGTGTGCGTGTACATGTTTATGTCAAGGATTCCGGGACACTGAAAGACCAGGGTACACCTAAACTTGGTGGGCATGTAACCCCACATGGATAGCATGGAACCGTCATTTTTTCATTTAGATCTGTAGCCCCCCGCTGGACTGGACCCTCGAAAGGAGGGTAGGGCAGACACAGTTTTCTGTGAATATCTCGAGAACCGTGGGGTTTAGAAGGACCTTTTTTTTTTGTATGTTGATCTCAAGGGGCAATGTCAACCCATTCCATAACCACTCATTTCATGTATAGCATGCACCTAGTTAAAACAAAAAAGTAAAATTAGGTGTTGTAATCGCAGGTATCTGGGTGGACCTAACATAGTCAAAACTGTGCGAAATTGGAAGTGTAGGATCATTATGACACCCTCTGAATGTACGCGCCAAGTTTCGAGGAATTCCGTTCATGGGGGCCACACAATAAATTAATTTATGTTACTATACACCAACTGGCCTGTAGGTGGCGGAGACAGTTTTTCTGTGAATATCTCGAGAACCGTGGGGCCTAGGAGGTCCACCTTTTTTGTATGTTGATCTTAAGGGGCATGTCAAGCCCATCCCATTACCACTTATTTCATGTATAGCGTCCACCTAGTTAAAAATAAAAAGCAAAAATTCTCTGGCTGACATGGTCAAAACTGCAGGAAATTGAAAGTGTAGGATCATTATGACACCTTTCGAATGCATGCAAGTTTTGTGAACTTTTCGTTCATGGGGGGCCTTACAATAAAATAATTTATGTGTACATTTAGTGACCGTTACACCAACAAGGATTCGGGACACTGAAAGACCAGGGTACACGAAACTTGGTGGGCATGTAACCCCACATGGATAGCATGGAACCATCTATTTTTCAGTTTTGATCTGTAGCCCCCGCTGGACTGGACCCCCGAAAGGAGGGTAGGGCAGACACAGTTTTCTGTGAATATCTCGAGAACCGTAGGGTTTAGAAGGACCTTTTTTTTTTGTATGTTGATCTCAAGGGCAATGTCAACCCATTCCATAACCACTCATTTCATGTATAGCCACCTAGTTAAACACAAAAAAGTAAAATTAGGTGTTGTAATCGCAGGTATCTGTGACCTAACATAGTCAAAACTGTACGAAATTGGAAGTGTAGGATCATTATGACACCCCTCTGAATGTAACGCCAAGTTTCGAGGAATTCGCTCATGGGGGGGCCACACAATAAATTAATTTATGTTACTATACACCAACTGGCCTGTAGGTGGCGGAGACAGTTTTCTGTGAATATCTCGAGAACCGTGGGGCCTAGGAGGTCCACCTTTTTTGTATGTTGATCTTAAGGGGCATGTCAACCCATCCCATTACCACTTATTTCATGTATAGCCACCTAGTTAAAAAATTAAAAGCAAAAATTCTTCTGGCTGACATGGTCAAAACTGCACGAAATTGAAAGTGTAGGATCATTATGACACCTTCCGAATGCATGCCAAGTTTTGTGAACTTTCGCTCATGGGGGCCTTACAATAAAATAATTTATGTGTACATTTAGTGACCATTACACCAACAAGGATTCCCGGGACACTGAAAGACCGGGTACATTTAAACTTAGTGGGCATGTAACCCCCACATGGATAGCATGGAACCATCGTTTTTGTTTTTGATCTGTAGCCCCCGCTGGACTGGACCCCTAAAGGAGGGTAGGGCAGACACAGTTTTCTGTGAATATCTTGAGAACCGAGGGGCCTAGGATGACCAATTTTTCAGTGATGTTTGCCTCCAGGGGTCATGTTAACCCATTCCATGTGCACACATGCATAAACAGATACACACGCACACACATACATTCACAGTAATCATACATATGACACATACTCACACAGTAGACATATGTACACATGCATGCACATGCACAAACACACATAATGAGACAAACACACAAGCACACACACACACACACACACACACACACACACACACATAAACATAAACGTGTGCACGCACACATGCACACAATTCAAGAATTTCAGAATTATGAACAGGCAAGATGGGGTGGGGTTGTATAAAATCAATTTTACATGTGAAATCTATGAACTAATCATGTTTTGGTACTTGTTGTCTTGCAGATACCAGTGAGAATTAAGTGTGGATAATGCAATTTAGTGAGACAGTTAGAATCATATAGGCCTTTCAGCGTGATTTATTTTTGTGGAAAAAATGTGCTGGAATGGGCGGCGGCCATATTTTGTACTGCTCTGCGGTACATCTAGTTTATTAAGTATTAACAATAATGTAAACATATTTTAGATATAGGCTTATTTATTATGAATTTAATATGAATTTATAAGTGTGTGAACAAATGGTTTACTGATGATAAATTATGTATGAACAGAAATTACTAATGATGAACAAACCATTAACTAATAAGTAACAAAGGCTTAATAAATGATGAATTGTGTGTAGTAAAGATTTTTCTGTACCATACTGTATATGTCTCATTTTTTTATGAAGCAAACTTTAACATGTAAATTTTAGCATGACTGCTAACATCAACTAGCAAGTTTAGAATGATAACCTGTAACTTTAACTTTGCTCATGACTGGATGAGATCTCAGGTGGCCATTCTTTGGGACTACATTCCATGTTTGTGTTATGTTTGTGTTAAATTGTTATTTCTTCCATTAGACCCTGATCAATGACAGTGTTGTTAAATAGCAAGCCTGTTTATCTGGAAATGCAAGCAATGCCATTTAGGGGCAAAACCAGAGGGGTATTAAGTAGTACATGGTATTAAGAGTATAGTAACACTGTATTAATCTGGGGAACTTTTCAATTCCCATTAAATGTGGGCTTAATACCTTCAGAGTCCCCTTTAAAGCCTATACATTCATTTAACATCTTCAAACCGACAACCCCCTACCCACCCCCTGATCAAACTCCACATGGTGTCCAGGTGAGGTGTCCAGGTAATGTGGTAGGATATCCAGAGGCCCATGCCAAGATATCTGACCCTGCTCTTCTCATCTCTCTCTCTCTCTCGCTCTATTATTCATCTTCCTAACCAAGAAGGAGCAGACAAAGAATCCTGTCTTTGTTGTGGCATATAAAAAAAGAAAAACGAGGGTAAAGACGAAGAAGAAGTAGAAGAATGAGACAAATTGGGGCGAGTGCCAAGCTACGCAGGGGCAAAGCCAAGTGGTCGAACGCAGAATGGAGCGGAGGAGAAGGAATGAGTGATACAGAGATAAGGGCACAAAACCAAAAGGGAGCAGACCAAACAGGAAGAACTGGGGAAGGGGGCAAACGTGCAGGGGGCAGTCCCCGGGCAGATTGGCAGGAGCGCATGGTGGATAGACACGTTGCACACGTCTGAGGAACCAACAACATACACTTGCGCATATACACAGACACAGCTTGCGGACACAATGAGTTTTCAAATTCACCCCAGGCCGTGGCGGCTGTTGTGCCCTAACAAACAAAAGTCTTTCTTTTCCAGAATGCCATGGATAGGAAGTTTGTATTCTGGAGCAGTGCAGTGTAAATGTAGTCTATTCAGAACATAAAGGCCCAAGCCAAGGTACAATATCAGGCCTACAAAACATGTCTCCTGGACCATATAAAATCAGTTACCTATTCAGAGCTAGACCCAAATCCATAGACATTCAGCACTTGTGTTCATTTCTTTCTTTCTTCTACTTCTCTCTCTCTCTTTTCCCCCTCCCTTCCTCTTTTTTGTGTAGAGAGGCAGACACAGAATGTTGTGCCTCTCTTTCTTCTCTCTCTCTCTCTCTCTCTCTCTCTACCTCTCTCTCTACCTCTCTCTGTTGCCTAGTTCTCCTTTATGTATTCAAATTCAGTTCAGCAGCATAAAATCCTCCCAAGGGCCATCATTGTGCTCCTGCATGTCCCCTGGGCTCCCCATCACGTTGCTACATCTCCTCATCCGCACAATTGTAACACCCAGAAGATGAAGCCAGGCGAAGCTCTCCCCCCCACCCCACACCTCTCCCCATTCTGCCCCTTTTTAAATGGCCACATGCAATTTGAAGAAGATTAATTAAAATGCCTTTAAAGCCACTGCTGATTGTGTGAGATTCTCTCTCAAAGACGTGGTAAATTATTCCACTTTTCTCAAAAAAGAAAAAAAAAACGAGGGAGAGAAAGGGGGGACCAACTAACTGTGGGCCCGAAACAAATAGCCTGAATAGCCTTTCACTGATTTTACCCTTGGAATAATAAACATCTGTTAGATTATTATGTGAGGGATGAAAGGAAACATGCTTTCGCTCGCTTTGTTTTATTGAATCTAGCCAAACGAGGGGACGGGCGCATTTTGCACCAATGGTTGATTTACAATTGCAGTGTTACAAGTGTGGCGAGCGACCGGGGCCTCCGCGCGTTTCATAATAATGACTCCGCGATCCCGAACGCTTCAAAAGGTGCTAGGTCTGCTCCGGTGAACTTGAATGTGCGATCTCTGATGCAGAAAGCGAGGGTAAGGCCAACTGTCTGCCGCTGAAGGCCCTTCTGATAGAATGCAAAAAGCCTGCAGGGGCTCTTCCCCCACAACACCCCCCTCCATACTCTCTCTCTCTCTCTCTCTTATTCACACACACACACCACCTCTATCACACACACTCACGGGGGTAAGCAAGGCTGACAAGAACAAATTTAGCAAAAACACAGTGGCCCAGAGTGGATGACCACTAAATTAACCCCGTTTTAGGGGTGCCTGTCTGACTTACCGCCTTTTTCATGAGTGCACTCAATATAAACTAGATGTACCGCAGAGCGGTACAAAATATGACCGCCGCCCAGTCCAGCACATTTTTTCCACAAAAATAAATCACGCTGAAAGGCCTATATGATTCTAACTGTCTCACTAAATTGCACTATCCACATTCAATTCTCACTGGTATCTGCTAAACAACAAGTACCAAAACATGATTAGTTCATAGATTTCACATGTAAAATAAATTTTATACAACCCCACCCCCATCTTGCCTTTTCATAATTCTGAGAAATTCTTGAATTGTGTGCATGTGTGCGTGTACACGTTTATGTTTATGTGTGTGGGTGTGGTGTGTGTGTGTGTTTGTGTGTTTGCCTGCGTATGTGTGTTTGTGCATGTGCATGCATGCGTACATATGTCTACTGTGTGAGTATGTGTCATACGTATGATTACTGTGAATTTATGTGTGTGCATGTGTATCTGTTTATGCACATGTGTGCACATGGAATGGGTTAACATGACCCCAGGAGGCAAACATACCGAAAAAATTGGTCATCCTAGGCCCTACAGTTCTCAAGATATTCACAGAAAACTGTGTCTGCCCTACCCTCCTTTCGGGGGGTCCAGTCCAGCGGGGGGGCTACAGATCAAAACGAAAAACGATGGTTCCATGCTATCCATGTGGGGTTACATGCCCACCAAGTTTCGTCTACCCCAGTCTTTCAGTGTCCCGGGAATCCTTGACGGAAATTTGGACATGCGAAAAAGAAAAAAAACATGCTTTGTTTTATTGAATCTAGCCAAACGAGGGGACGGGCACATTTTGCACCAATGGTTGATTTACAATTGCAGTGTTACAAGTGTTACTGTGTGAGTATGTGCCCCGGTCTTTCAGTGTCCCGGGAATCCTTGACGGAAATTTGGACATGCGAAAAAGAAAAAAAAAAAAAATCTGACTAAACCTATATGACCTATATGTTTATAAAAAAAATCTGACTAAACCTATATGACCGCCGCTTCGCTGCGAGGCGGTCATAATAAGTAAATGTATATATAGACACATTTGTTTGTTTGTTTGCAATGGGAGGTTTAAAAAATACATGCAGTACATCGGATGACTATATGAGACGACAATGTCCAATATATTGTATTTTTTTCAAAAGTTCTTTGTGTGGCAAAAATTATCTTGTCATCTGTTCCTTCATACTGTATGACTTGATCTTGGGGAGAAGAGGGTTGCCTGGCTCCTAGCTCATCCCAAGAAACAAAGCCCTTGAGTGTCTCCTTCATTTCAAATATGAAAGACAAAGTCACACTACGGCACAGTATCAAGTCAGTCCTTTCCCTGATAGAGACAAACTCCGTTCCCCATACCGCACAGGACAACTCTGTGATATTCACTTTTTAGAGACAGCTTAACTACTCTCCAGCACGAGCACTTTGTCATGATGTATACGTCGCACTGAAGTCTTATTTACCCAACGCTGTGATGCAAAATAGGCTCAGCGGCGCGTCATTTTACTCCTTACAAAATTCTCCCCCAGGAGTCCCTGCGACTTAGAGTTAGAGGGTGTATAAATTCGCTCTCTCCTCTCAGCAGTGCTAACTTCTGGCGCTCTGATCTCTTGCGTGCCCGAAAATGAGACGCAGCAGCTCCGGCTGCCGAAGCCCTGGCGAGCGGGGTGCAGAATCCCCCGGTGCTCTGCAGAATAGATAATGCTCCTCTTTACGTTCTTTTATTCTTTCAAAAAAGAGAGAAAGGAGAGAATGCATCAGAGGGCAAATATTAATTCTCCCTGTCATACAGCAAAGCTGGAGGGAGTGGTGTTGGTGGGGGGAATGGGGGGTGGGCGATGCATGAAGCATACAGCGACATGTTCTTCAATGATTAAGGCACACATAAAGGCTTCCGCATAGCTCTTTGAACTCTGGCTGGAGTTTTTCTATTCTTTTTTTTTTTTTTTTGCCAGAGCATAGTCAACTTTATTCCCTTTGCACTGCTGGAAGCTGATCCTAAAAGACAACATTAATGAAAAATGCATAACAGGTAAAGACAACGGGATTAGTGGCGTCTAAACAAGGCCGTGGATCTCCATCTGTGCTGGCAGGTGAGGGGGGGAGACATTTCTGTCCACTCCCCCCCCCACACACACACACACATACACACCAGGCCAGTCCAGACCCTCCTTCCCCACCTCACCCACGCAATGAATCTTCTTTAAAGAACTGCCGATAGATTTGATTGCCTGATGCCCGATTCCCCCAATGCCATAAAGATGCACGTGTGAAGAATCGCATCAAGGAATGACATTGACAGAGGAACTGCTGACTCGGTCTGCTGTTTGTCTTTTGATGTGGGAGATCAAATCGATGTACATGCTCTCACAGAACAATGTGCACAGGGTGTGGGGGAGTGGTGCTAGTGGTGGTGATGGGTTGGATGGGGGGGTATAAGAACAGAGGGAAGAGGGAAGGGTAGGGAGGAGGGGGATTAGAAATCAGGAACTCCTTCAGGGCTGAAGGTGGTTGCTTGCTTGCTCGCTCTAAATCATTAGTGTTTATGTCTGCGTTTCAAAATAATCGGGATTTACCGCTTCAGGTTCGCTGAGAGCCCAGAAGGATTTTTTTTTTACCTCTCTTTTTTTCTCTTATTTCTTTTTTTTTTTCTTTTCCCTCACGTAGGAGCAAGAGACTCTCTTCACAGTCTTAATTACAAACCCACTGCACGAGTAACATTAAAACATTAGCTGCCGTGCGAGCATTTCAAAGATTAAGTGCTTCAAAAAAAGTCACCCGGGGGAAGATATATGGACAAGGAGCTACTTACAGTTACACTATACTTGCAGGCCTGGAGATTTATCATCCAACCCCATGCCCTGCCACGGTGGCAACTTTTTGTTAACGTGTCTCCACAGTGCCAAAGTTTAAATTTAAGTAAAAACAGAGCTCAAATATTTAGTATATCTCTTTCATCTTTAACTACCGCATTTCCACAAAAGACAGTCTTATATTAGCAACAAACATGGCCCAGTGCGACAAGACCCAGTCCCAGTCAGTCTCACTGTATGCTTCAGTGTATGTCTGTATTAAGCTGTGCAGGAGCAACTTTGGGATTCAAGTGGAGTACAGTGCTTTTCCACTGCATTTGAATTCATAGGGCTTGCTTGTAACTTCACGCTAATGATCAAAGTTGAGGGGGGAGAAATCTCCAGAGTCCAAGTTATGAAGATGAGATGAGGAGAGAGAGAGAGAGGGAGAAAGAGAGAGAGAGAGGGAGAGAGAGAGAAAAAATGCTTTGCAACTGTGCTTTGAACACTTTTACACTTTCCAATAAGCTTTGTTTTTTAATTGGCTGAAATTAATCTTAGGGATGTAGATGCCTGATTTGCATTCATTAAAACTCAACCAAAGAAGTCATGCTTAATTCCAATCAAATTTGCTTAATTATGCATGGCGAGAGATTCCCAAATGAGCTGAGAATTTTTGTTAGCTTTTTTCCCTCTCTTCTCGTCTTTTTTATCCAAATAAAATGTAATAAAGCTGTCTTTTTGTGTTTTACTGAATTCTGAAGAGCAGAGAGAGAGCACCTTGAGCCTTTGTCGAAAACAACGTTACAGCTAAAGCAATTACAGGAATCTGCATTTTTCATTGTTAATTGTGGATGTCAGCATCATTAATTTTAATTTACTGCATGCAATAAAATTAAGAATACTTTGTGCTGATGTTTTAAATCACGGCAGTGAAGGGGACGCATAATGCAACTTAAATTTCAAGAAGATATTGATTGGGGCAGATACGCTTTTCCCCTATGAATGTTAAATAGGCAGATACAGAGATAGAGCTTAAGACATCACTTTTACTTGCTAATGTTAAGCTCGGAGAAGAGAAAGGCAGAGGCAGCTTCCCCAAAGTCAAGATATATCAGCAGTCAGAAAATGAAAAAAAAAGCCTCATAAGATACAATCATCACCATGTTACACTGCACTCACTGCCACCGTTCTGATAGACGGTTGCATCATTGGTTTCAAGCTGTGCAGAAACTATCCAGAAGCATGGATAGGATTGCTTCAGTGCAGATAAAAATGTGAGAGCCTGTTGGAAAATATATTTATAATATGTCGGAGCTCTTGCAGTGTGGGAAACGGGCCCAAAAGGAGAAGTGAACAGCTGTGGTTTTATAAAACAGACATTCAGTGGTGCATTCACTTGCTATTGTTAGCCAGTGAATGTCACTCACATTCTCTTTCATTTTGGCTAATTATCCTCTGTAGCAGCCTCATTTGTCTAACTTTCTCTTTCGCTCTGACTTTACTGTTATTTTTCTCCCTTTAGCAGATCCAATAATATTACTCGTGCGTCCCTCTCAAAATGCAGTGTGCTTCGCTGCTTAACCAGCAAATGATTTAAGTTGTCTCTATTGTGTTCATGGACAACACAATGTGCTTGCACCAACACGATTTGATTAATAGCCTCTTTTCTACGTTGGTGTACAGGATACATCCAGCAGCCAAAGGGCTTTGGAGCATTGTAGTTAGAAAACAAAGGAAGAATAAAATTGATCTTTCTGGAAACAAAAATCAATGAATGGTTATTTCCTGTTTCATGCATGTTAGTCCGACTGACCAACTCAATCCTTGAACTTTCCCCGTTTCTGTTCACTGCAGGGACTAAGACACCTTCTGAACGCAGCGCTAACTTTGAATAGTTGCAGACATTTCCATTCGCCTCTGAGCAATTCTGTTTAATATTACAACAACATAGACAGAAAGACAGACTGTCAGATGGATGAATGGATGGATGGAAGGATGAATTGACAGGAAGTCACACTGACAGACAGAAAATTAGATACACACACTCACTCACACTCACACGCACACACACACACACACACAAAAGCAAGTGCCTATTGTACATACTGATACACACACTCACTCACACGCACACACACACACACACAAAAGCAAGTGCCTATTGTACATACTGATACACACACACACACACACACACACACACACATACACACACATACATACAGTACGCACATACATAAAGGCATATATGCACGCATAGACAAATGTATGGGAACCTTCATATAGACGGATGAAAAGAAAGACAGCTTGTAAAGAGGAAATGAGGACAAACTGAAACATGTCTAACTGCACCGACATCTCTATTGCAATTATCTGCAAAGTATCCATGATGTAGGGGAAGCTGATGCGGATCTGTTCAGCGACTCCCCGGTGCTCTAATCACAGGGGGCTTAAGTTTTCACCCGCTGTTGATTTACATTCAGACAAACCTGCCTGTACCTGTTGTACGCACAAGACTATAATTTCTCGTTTGTGATTGTGTTGCCATCACAAAAGCTGCTCTCCCATTGCGATTGTTTCGGCTCGGGTGGTTGGATCGGAGCCCGTGCGTCTTTTATTGCTTCGCGCGGGCCCGGACTATCAGCACGGCTCTCGTCTTCCTGCCCTTTTTCCTGTCAGACATCGAGACAAGTCGCTCCGGCACAACAATGAGGGTGATTTCATTTTTTACTTTATCACGCGGCCCGCTAAGTGCTAAAGCAGCTGGTCCGACTTTGATCCAATCTGCTTCCTGAGCGCCACTTCCCAACCCTGCGCGGGCGTAAACAGAGGAGGCGAGGCCCGGCTCGAGAGTGTGCTGCTCGGCCTGCTCAGCCGTCCGTCCAGCCACCCGTCCGCTCGGATTCCCAAAAATATTCTGAGAAGAATGATTGTTGTGCCTCGCGGTCCCTGTCCCCATGGGCCTGGAGAGGACCTAGGAGCCCATACACACACACACACACACACACACACACACACACACACACATGCACACACACACAGCACATGGTCCGGCATGCGCCCTGTGTTTCTAAAACAAAAGCAGGACGGGTGCGAGAGCTACAGAGCAGTAATTAAGTCCAGCGTCAAACATGTCAGGAGGAAACTGGAAGGACGCCCGTCACTGTGCTTACCACTGGTAGCCGATTAGAATACAGCACGTTCTACGGGGCAAAGGGGGAATGCCTTTTTTTCTAATTCCCAAGATTGTCCATCATCCCCTAAAGGTCATTGCATGGCCAACATTTCTATTGTTTCACTTGTACGGGCGCGTGAATGCCTCTATTATTTTTCCCCTATAAATGCTCTTTAACCTCCAAGGAGACCATTTCCCCCTTCGATTGACTTTGTTTTCCATAAAGGAGCATCAACAATACTGCGCTTACCGGCATATCATACCGCACAAAAAAACCTTGAGATTAATTCAGCAATCCTGCACATCGCACTCTGAATAATTCATTCAGATTAGAGGCAGATAAAAGCGATCAGTGTGGAAATTAATAGCACTGATTTAATAACGTTTGCCGAGTGAGTCCCATGACCCCTTGCCAGTGTGTTTTCGGGGGGCTGTAGCATAGGGTGGGTTAAAAATCAAGTGTGGGATGATTCATTTGTGGGACTCCACTGGCTGAGTTTGATGGATCATTCATAAAAGCACCACTGCTAATCTTACGCTCCCAACCCCACCTCTTTTTTTTTAGGTTATTCACAGATCAGTGAGTTTTCCGGGTAATCCAGATTTTGATGCCCCTCTGTCTGTGTACATGGTATTCATCATACCTTGACAAGAGGAGTCCTTCATACGACAAATAACCTTCAGCTAAAAGGGGAGTGTGTGTGTGTGTGTGTGTGTGTGTGTGTGTGTGTGGTGGAGGGATGGTGGGGGTGGGTGGTGTTCTTGAGGTGTGTGTGTGGGTGTGTGGTGAAGGGATGGTGGGGTGGGTGGTGTTCTTGAGGTGTGTGTGTGTGTGTGTGTGTGTGTGTGGTGAAGGGATGGTGGGGTGGGTGGTGTTCTTGAGGTGTGTGTGTGTGTGTGTGTGTGTGTGTGTGGTGAAGGGATGGTGGGGTGGGTGGTGTTCTTGAGGTGTGTGTGTGTGTGGTGAAGGGATGGTGGGGTGGGTGGTGTTCTTGAGGTGTGTGTGTGTGTGTGTGTGTGGTGAAGGGATGGTGGGGTGGGTGGTGTTCTTGAGGTGTGTGTGTGTGTGTGTGTGTGGTGAAGGGATGGTGGGGTGGGTGGTGTTCTTGAGGTGTGTGTGTGTGTGTGTGTGTGTGTGTGGTGAAGGGATGGTGGGGTGGGTGGTGTTCTTGAGGTGTGTGTGTGTGTGTGTGTGTGTGGTGAAGGGATGGTGGGGTGGGTGGTGTTCTTGAGGTGTGTGTGTGTGTGTGGTGAAGGGATGGTGGGGTGGGTGGTGTTCTTGAGGTGTGTGTGTGTGTGGTGAAGGGATGGTGGGGTGGGTGGTGTTCTTGAGGTGTGTGTGTGTGTGTGTGGTGAAGGGATGGTGGGGTGGGTGGTGTTCTTGAGGTGTGTGTGTGTGTGGTGAAGGGATGGTGGGGTGGGTGGTGTTCTTGAGGTGTGTGTGTGTGTGGTGAAGGGATGGTGGGGTGGGTGGTGTTCTTGAGGTGTGTGTGTGTGTGTGTGTGTGGTGAAGGGATGGTGGGGTGGGTGGTGTTCTTGAGGTGTGTGTGTGTGTGTGTGTGTGGTGAAGGGATGGTGGGGTGGGTGGTGTTCTTGAGGTGTGTGTGTGTGTGGTGAAGGGATGGTGGGGTGGGTGGTGTTCTTGAGGTGTGTGTGTGTGTGTGGTGAAGGGATGGTGGGGTGGGTGGTGTTCTTGAGGTGTGTGTGTGTGTGTGTGGTGAAGGGATGGTGGGGTGGGTGGTGTTCTTGAGGTGTGTGTGTGTGTGTGTGTGGTGAAGGAGTCTCAGCAATACTGCTTTGTCTAAAGTGTCCTTGATACAGTGTGTTTTAGAGAGTTGGTGTGTAGGCCTACTACTCACTTAGCCTACATGTTCTTCTAATGAGTTATAATGTTGTCATACTTTGCTAACTCCAACCCAGCAGCTAACCGAAATCTGAATCCTAAGTGCTTAGCACTTTTTACAGTATGGTCCATGAACATAATTCTTTAAAAAAAAAACATTACACAGCAGCACAGATGTGTTTATCAAGTCATTACAATGCTCGAAGCAATCTCAATGTTCCCTGCTCTTCTACTGCTAAATGTGTTACTTTTTTAACTTCTTCCCCTCTCAAAATCACTCAAATTCCCAGGTGAAGAAATATAATGGATATTGTTTCACAATAAATGCTAACAAAATATTTTTCGTTGCGCCTAATCTGGGCACTTTGTTCTCGTTGCACACCTAATGGGGCATTATGTCGATCTTAAACACAAGCAGTCTTCATTATTCGCTTTCCACAGAAACACAGAACAGGATATTTGGGACATGTTTTTCCTTTTCTCTCAGTAGGAAAGATTTTACCTTTGTTTCCAGGCAGTCTTTGAGCGTTCGAGCCAAACAGCCTGGAAAGGGTCCAATTCGTAACGGTTTGCTAGTCTACCGACTCTGAGCAAAGGCAGACTGGAGAGGAGAGGTCTTTGTGTCTTATTATTGAGTGAAATATCATATTAAACAGGAACAATCTCAAGCCCTTCCTATACCAACAAACAAGTGCAGACAAAGGGGACTGAAAATGCTGCGCACAATGCCGTTTTTAATAGATGAAAGATGTATTACTAGTGTTGTTGTTTGTTATGTTGTTTTTCAAACACAATAACTTCATACCTTATTAAAGACAGAAAAACATAGGATAAAATGCAGACAAATATTAAGATTAGTAATGTGGTAATGTGGGTAATCAACAGTGCAATATAAGTTAATAACAGTTATAGAACATGCTGGTAAACTTCCGAAAGGCTTGTTATTCTGTTTGAGCTTTGGTTGTGTCACTGTTTGAACAACCAATCTGTGCCTGAAGCAAGTCTTTGGACAAAATTAGACTTTGTGTTCCATTAGTTTAGATTGTTATGTAGCCACCTACTTATCTACATGTTGGAATTTAAAAGGATATACATTCAGTATGGGCTATATAACTAACCAAATCTGAATTTAAAAAAGTAATGTAATAACAAGCTAATAACATGCTCATGTCCTACTGTAGCTATGCATGTCTTAGCCACCCTTATTCTGATACTTTGCCTGTAAACTATACTTAAAATGAGATGGTACATGGTTGTGTTCCACACTGCAATTTACTAATGTGCAAATGACTGACTGATTACTGTTGCCTAAGACACCTCCCTTAAGACTACGATGACTGCTATGACTTCATTTGTAGGCTGACAATGTAAAACTTTGATCTTGTTTTGAGAGAACACTTGAAGGAAACAACGCCAGAACTAATCCAGAGCAAATCTTTTAAAAAAAAACATTCACCTCAGCGGTAGAACAGATATTTTCCTGTGGAGCAGAAACATATTTGGGTTCAGTTCTTTACAATAAGGACAGATGGTGGATTTTGACAGCTTTATTGTCAGCTCTTTCATGTGATTGTTTTTCTTTTCAAAGATAATAGATAGGCAACAAAACTCCTTGTTACTGTTGGGGAGTTTCCTTCTCACTTCAACTTTATGGACACAAGCCACAGAAAATCTTTGTTAGTACACACAATCAGACGGATCTTCTGAGGCGTAACTTATCTCTCTACATGGTTCTCTGAAAAAGACAAAGCTTTAAATTGTGGTCAAATAAGCATATGCTCTGGTTTGCTTCTCAACCCAACTCTTTTTGCCATTGTGTGTTGAGCTGACAGGTACTAAATTAATTTCCACCTGAAGGTCTGTGATGTGTTCTAAGCTATTTTGGCTTGACTCGTGACAAGCTAATGATAGCTTGTTCATTTCCCCACCACAATAGCTCACACGGCTAGCCTTTGGGGGGTTTCTGGATCTATTTCATAAAGCATGAATATCACTTGATCTGTTAAACAAATTAGAAATCATAAAAGCCCAGATAGGCAAGAAAGGGGGCCCTCTATTGAGTTGTCCCTTAAAGCAACATGTCAAGTCGGGAGACATTAATGATACGCTTAGGATTGAAAATTACCATCTCGGATATGTCTGAACCAGTAAACTGGTAAACAAGCCTGCCGTTAGGACTGCGGATGATTTGAATCAACAAGGGTGAACAGACAGTAGAGCGCCATGCATTAGCGTTAATAGGAACAGATTATGGAGGGATTTTGCGATGTGACCTTCAGCGCACTAATTGAAATAGTACTCAGAGTCAGCAGTGGAGTAATCAAGTTAAACACAGAATCATAAATCATCATGAATAGTGCTGTCACAACCCAGCCATTAGCCCCCTGGTTTTTTCCCTCCCGGTCTCCCTCTCTCTCCTGCGCACCCTCATGAAAATATCTGCCATACCGATCGCTAGGTTAATAGGAACAGAAATGGCATTTAAAGTCTATTTGGATGAAATGTACTGTGAGCTTGAAAGTAGAACGCCGCTAATATGCAGGTAATATGAATTGATGTAGTTAGGGGTTTTGATACTTCCAACGACGGGGACGGCGAGGCGGAAGTCCGCCAAGAGTTTTTTGGGGGCGCGTTAGTCACACGTGGCCTTTCTTGCAGACCGACACGTCCACCAGAGTCGTCTGTCCCTGCAGAGGTGTGTAACGAGTAGTAATACAGACATTTTCTGTGAGCTCCTAATGTTAAGGGGTTAAGCAATTATGCTGTAGCAAGAGTACCGGTGGCTCCTGGTGTTAATTGTGTCTGGCATTATGTGATCATGTGTGTAGGCTCTCGCTCTCAATCACGCCGTGGGAAGCCGCAGAGCAGGTAAGAGAGAGCACTTGTACAGATTACAATCACTGTAGTCATACATAGCTCTGAATATACTTACCCCATCCGTCCAACATGGCTGTTCTCACCAAGAGGAGCAGGGAGTTAAATCATGTTGAAAATTGAAGTCGCTGTGCCAAAGTGTTCAGACCAAGCCGTTAATAGAGGCCCATCATGACTGTCAGCTCTTCTAACCTTCTCTTTCACATCTCTGCCTCTACAGCAGGGCCTGAACTCAATTACAAGGCATGTGTGGGTAAAGATGTTTTTTTTTATCCATATGATTTATCCTTTTATGATAGTTTATTATACTGATAATGCCACCAATTGTGGATAATATATATTACAAATAAAGTCTAAATGGGTGATATGTTTTGCACTGCAATTTTATGCAGAGCTATCAGGCTATTAGCAGCGGGTGGTTTGTCAGAGTTTACAACGTCTATATCTATATCAACAAGTGTCCCGGAGAGCAAATAGCTTTTTAATTGTTGCAAAGTGAGTGAATTAGATGCTAAACAGTTGGTTAGCATCAATGAAATGTCTTTCACACAACAATACCCCGCAAACTTGTCAGTGGCCTGATAAGATGGCGATCCTCCTCAAATGCTTACACGGCATTAATCAAACACCAGACCTAATTAAAAGAGGTTTAAATAAGGAGCCTTTTTTTTCTAAATGTTGCCCAGGTATTGCAATAATTTTTGATCAGCCAAGCCTGCAAGACAAATAATTAGAACTGCCACGCCAGCCTGATGAGTGATGTCAGCATCTTGGAGTGACCTTCCCACTGCTAATTAATTTTCATCCCCAGTCCAAAAAAAGATACCCTGTTGTTGCACATTATTAATTGAGTTCATGAAAAGATGCGCCTGATTAATTTTTGTTGATAATACTTGTCATTCTGAGCGGCGTCGGTAATCATTTTATAGGTTTTTATTTTAGTGTGTTTTCAAAGTTGATCTAAGTCATCTGCAGAGTGATTAATTTGTTTCAAAGTGAGCTTGGACTGGACAGAAGTCCGTTTTTTTTTTTTTGTATCTGTGTACTAATTAGGAATGTGTGTCTTCTCTTTGGGAGATGCATTCACACTGACGGGGAGTGTATCAGATGAGTTTATGCCAATCACGCGCCGGCTTATCAGTCTCAATATGATTATCAGTGCGAGGGAACATTAGTCATGGCGTGCAACTGTCATATAGTCCTTTCCCAGGGCCCACGATAATGTTTCATGCGTTACCGTATCACCATCTCGCTATTAAAAGTTTCACTTCTTAAAGGTATAGACTAGTGTTTACTAAGTATAACTAAGTCTTTTGCAACTTTTGCAACTCATGTTATTTCAAACAGTTCCTGAGAGTATCTTTGTTATGTGAAATATTAGCTTAGTATATGTAGCATATTTATTTCTCCTTTTTGCCAAATATTCACACGTTTTGAATTACAATTATAAGAAAAGGTCATCCACAACAGGTCACCCAGCCCTCATTTTGAAAAGCAATACGTCTCAGCCAGAATAGAAAGCCTGGTTTTGCATGATAATGTGCAAATTGCAGAATACTTCATGAAAATCCATTTAGGATTAATAATGGTAAAGAACAGTCGCACAAAAAGGAAAGAAAAAAAATGTGTAAATCATCTGAAGGGGCTCACAGGCGTCTGTGAAATGCAAGATGTCATTGTGCCAGCACCAGCACAGCCCACAATGAACACACTGACAATCCCCCAGCATTGTCCTTGACAGTCTAAATTTATGTGAATAGCAAAGCCTATCATTGTTGCGAGACAATATTAATAGAACTGTAATTATATTTGGTGGATTTTTCATATGTCACAGATTCAATATGCTCAGTATAAAAAGAGCTGGCCGACCACTAATAAACAGGATTTTCTCTCTAATTGGTAGAGTTTGTCTTGCAGTGTAGGGGGAAAAAAGACCATCTAAGACCATCTGCACAACTAAAGCCTCTTACATGTAAAACTGAGACTAGTGTTTTGGAGATGCTTTAATTTAATTAATACCCCAGTGGATAATTTACTGTAAGCACAAATATTGTAAAGGAATGGGAATTACTCTTTACTCTAAAGCCCTTTGTCATGACGACAAGAGGCCCACATGTTGTTTTGAAACTGTCCTCTGTTGAGTTGTTTTGCTGTAGATTTGTACTGTACCTAAGCCTTGGGGTGTGTTATTGCTTTTGTTGTGTTGAGTCAGTTAGGCTGTGTTGTGTCACCTGGGCAGCAAACAAATGAATTGTCCTCAATGAGATATGACCTGAAATCTATAGCAAATCGGGGCAACAGGAAAAGCTGCTTTCTCATCAAGTCACTCCCTCTGTCAGAGAGGACAGTGTCTGTCTGAGGCGCTCTGCTCTGCTGTGCTGTGCTATGCTGTGCTGCACTTATGGAGAGCTGAGCCTGATCAGATGAGACAGTCAGAAAATATTTCATTGGTTATCGTCATGTCTGTCATGCCTAACAGCTGCCAGAGACGTAAACATGCTTCCTGCTCTAACTGAATCTTTCAGCTGAATAAAAAATCAATTCCACACATCATATTCATCAGGTTTCTATTATGGTGTGCCTGAATGAAGGACAGGAACGCTCATTCCTTGATATGTCAATGCTGCTTTGGTGCATTGAAAAAAAGTCCTTTGAATTTAAACCCACTAGAAAGTGAATTGAAAGGCAACTTTTGAAACCAGTTCATTTAAATGCAAAAATTCTTTGTTAAATACTTGAAAGACAACCAAAGTTATATGTTTTATATCTCAGTCACCCCAATTGTAATGGGTTTAAAAGGTGGTAATTACACCATGACTCTATGAGTCCCTTTGTCATACTCTCCAATTTCAGGTTATGTACTGAAGGAACTTTAGTCATCTGGATCGTTGTGTACTGTCTGTCACTCTGATTCAGCTAGAGCGGTGATGTTTGCTAATAAATCACAGTAGCTAATGGGTCCAAGTGAACTGAACTTGAATGTTTCTGAATGCTATTATGCATGATTACGTATTACAAATTCATACTGTGTGTGTGTGTGTGTGTGTGTGTGTGTGTGTGTGTGTGTGTGTGTGTGTGTGTGTGTGTGTGTGTGTGTTTAACAAACTTCTGACTCCATAATGACTGATGTAGTTCTATTTTGCTCTATTCTAGTTCTGTTCTGTAAAATCATTTTATATGATTAATGCTGCGAGTTAGAGGTATTTGTAAGCTGAAAGATCATGAAAGAAACAGCAGGTTACACTCATCAATGTGTCACAAGTCTAATGCCTTTGATACTTGTTGAGGCTAAGCCAATTTACTATTCCTCCATAACTTCATATCGCCTACAGACTCCTACTCCATAATATGATAATATGTGGATTGTAATGAGCTTAAACATTATTTCTAAACTAAACAAAATGCAAAACAAGTCATATATAGATATACTATACAGCTCTGGAAAAAAATAAGAAACCACTGCACATTTTTCTCATGTCATCCTTGCTGAGTGACATTCGAATGAGTTGACAGTCATATTCACATTTGCCATGGTCTCTTAATTTTGAATATGACCGACAACTTATTTGAATGTCACTTAGCAACCGTAACAAAATGTGCAGTGGTCTCTTAATTGTTTTCCCAGAGCTGTATATATGCATATCTAGAGTAAACCATGACAAATTCTCATAGTGGGTCAGTAGCCCATGCACTTGCACTGGTTAGAAATGTTTCACCAAACGGCTCTGGCTCTGGACTCATTCAGACAGAGCCCCAGGGAGCCTCCTGACTTTGTAGTGCTAAATGTCCACATGGTTACTACTACAGAGCTGATCTTCTATGAACCTGGCTTACTTGAGTATTTTTTTTTCCAAACTCTGGTATAATTTTCACGAAGCTTGTGTCCACTTCCCAAGCACCAACTGTGCTGGCCGTGAACAAGCTGAAGAGGCTTCAGAGCCTCACCACCACGGACACGGAAAAGATGAAGGAGCGCGTGCCAGTTATCTGTGAACCTGCGCAAGGTGGGCTGGTTGAAGTCCTCCTCCTTTGGTGGCGAGCATATGGCCCGAGCATCTGTTTTTCTGCACGCAGACACTGGTTCTTTGGTAACTCTCATCCTGGGCCGGGGTCCAAGCCTTGAGCAAGATGTCCTGTTTTGAAGTGCACATCTAGCATTTTGCATTTTCGCCATATTTCTCCCCCTCGTTTGAACCATTAGCATCAGAGCTTTCCTGTCATTGTTCAAATGTTGTGAACTTTGGAAACAAAGTAGAGCAGAGCAGAGGGATGTTCAAATGCAAGGCAACTTGGAAAAAGTGATGCATGAAAAATATTTACCATGGCTAAAAATAGATATTGACTCATTACAATCTGATTTGGTGAGTTTTGACATTTGTGGAACACCGAGACTGTTCAGTTAGTGACTGATTACAAACACAGTCATTCATCATAGTGAGTATGAAGAAAATTATAATAGGAAATGTATACAATAGACCCACCCTATGTCATTACTTCAGTAGTTTAGATAGTGTTAAAACCTGCTACGCAGACAGTCACCCCCTACTCATCAATTCACAGTAGCCTACATTATAAGTGTCCCGAGGCTGGTGCCAGTGAAGAGAGAGAGAGAGTTACCAGGGAATGCTGCTCTGTATTGTATCATTTTATGGTCTCTGTAACTCGTTCCCATTCTTTTCAGAGCTATTATTTTGGGCATTTCATAACCACCTTGGGACTCTGTTTGTCCTCAGCTTGAAGCAGGTTCTCTGGCCACAGAGAAGAAACCTGTCGGGAAGTGTGTGTGTGTGTGAGAGAGAGAGAGAGAGAGAGAGAGAGAGAAAGAGAAGTCCAGATTAGCTTAGAGAGAGAGAGAGTTAATACAATTAGTGATGTAGGTTTGGCCAGCTCTTCTGCCACTGAGTGTATTTGCTTCAGTAAACATATGCCCCATCCTAAATTAGAAGTGTGTGTGGGGGGCATGTTCCATTAAAAATGATTTAGGTTCTGTGCTTCAGCACCACCCACTGGTGAAAAGTCGGCCAATAACCCATTTAGGTGATCCAATAAAACAACCTCCATAAACACACTGTGAGTGCTGACCATGTTGACCACAAATCGGGTTTTTCTAATGCATGATGTGCACAAGGCTGATTCCTGGAGCTAATCTGGACTTCTCCGCGCTGTCTCTCTCCGCTTATCACGGCACTCACTCTCATCAGAACACATCCATTCATCTGTAATTGTGATCACACGTTCACCTTGAAACGCACCTCCTGTAAATGCAATCTAAATCCAGACTTTGAAGGGGGGGGGGGCAGCGAATGGAAATCCCATCTCTGCGAGCTCTTAAATAAACAATAGAAATCTGCAGCATTTAGGCCTATCAGTCACCTCTATCCCGCAGGCCCAAGGTTAACATCCAGGGCCCAAAATAACAATTACGAGAGCCTGTCCTAAACAACACAATAATCAACGGCAGGGTTCTTTTTTTCTCACTCATTGTTTAATTTTCTTGTCGTTGCTATCTTAGATATCTACCATGCGGGTCTTATCTTTGACCTTCAGCTTGTTGCTTTGTTGCCGTTTCCCTCGAGATGCCAGATGACCTTCAGGAGGATGTCATTACCCCGTGACCCATTTGATGATCCCCTCATGTGGAATGCATACAGCGGAAATGTAGTGGTTTTTGCACAGTAGGGGTGAGCCGAAGTACTTACAAAAATATGACTTGACACGCTTTATCAAATGGGGAGTTGGAGAAGGGGATGTGGGGGTGAAGACGAAACAGCTGCTGCTGCTGTCGTAAGCAATCTGCCTCGTGATTGAATAAAAGTGTCAAGAAAGGGGACCACTTGATGGTCTTTTGTTCTCTCGCTCTCCGCGCTTGATGTTAGTTCGAGCTGTCAGGAGGCGAATCACGGCGGCGTGATTTATCAATACCTAGAGTGACCTTGTAGCCAGTGGTGTATGAGGGTACCCCCCCCCCCTCTCCTCACCTCCATAATAAACTCAAGCCAAGCAAGCGCCAGGGAATATTTCACCCCCTTGTTTTGCAAATGCCTGCTGAGAGAGGGCAATTAAACAGAACACACAATTTATCCTTTTTAGAATTTGAATACTACTACACGTCATGTGGACCTGGCAGAGCAAGGACGATGTCCCAAAAAGAGAAAGAAAGGGGAAAAATGCTAAAGATAAAAAAGGCATTTCTAAAAAGGAAGGACTTTGCATACTTTTACTTTTTTCCATCAGTCTCTCTTAAAATTACATTCTCAGCACCTTTGTGAAAGTGTCAGAGTGGTTCAGCTACTTTCTATGGGATGTACTTGGATGTCGTCTTTAATTAAAGTCAACATGTTTTTTTCCTTTCACTCGCACTCTTTCTCGCTCTTTCTCTCTCTTTCTCTCTCTTTTTCTCTCTTTCTCTCTCTTTCTCTCTCTTTTCTCTCTTTTCTCTCTCTTTCTCTCTCTTTTCTCTCTTTCTCTCTCTCTCTCTCTCTTTCTCTCTCTTTCTCTCTCTTTCTCTCTCTTTCTCTTTCTCCCTCTCCTCTGTTTTAAGAGACAAGCGGTGTTGTGATGAACCAGATGTTAGATTACAGACTGCCACATTCATTACTCACATAAACCCATCTGTGGGATAGCTTTTTATGCAAATTTGCAAAAAATCTGCATAAATAAAGTTCTAATTAATACCTTTGAACAAACCTCCGGTCTCTTTGATTCTAAAGTGCTCTTAATTATTAAAACCAGGTAAAAGGCACAAATGAGCAATGATCAAGAAACATGGGGATTTTTTTGTTTTCTAAGCAGGCATTTCAATTAAAGAGGGAAAACATACAGACCTTGTAAATACACCTTGTGTTGCTGCTTTAATGAGAAGACAGAGATCATTGGGGTGTTATGCCGAGTTCCTCCACCACAGCCAGCATGCGCTACAGAGATTTCCCCACTCTGTGAGATTGTTGTGAGAAAAATCACTCGAAATGGCTCTTCTCTCACGCTAGGCCTTGCAGGCTGTAACTGTTAAGATGAGTGGAGAGAGATGTATGTGGCAGAATGGCAGAATGTGAATGTAGGATTGCTGTGACATATGGACCACATTATTGCAGAGATCCTGACAGTACCACATGCTTCCCCTGGTGTGAGACTAGCAGTATGTTGATTTGGAGTAACAAGGTTCTTACCAATATTTTGAAAGACTGCTGTATGTGTTTTCCCCAGTAATAATAATGAATTATTTAATCCTACCACATATGCTTTTAGAAACAATATCAGCCTTCACTTTCACCAATGTTTCTATTTAGTGATACATTGGGTGTAAAATAATATTAAAAGCAAGAAGAAAACCTTTCACATGGTTATATTTGGGGTAAAAAATAATAATAATAATAATAAAATAATAGTCTAAAATAAATGCAATTGAATTCATGCTCATTATGTAGACAGTCACTTTAATCAAAGAAAGGGTCCTCCTCGCTCTCTCTGTTGCATTAATCTAATACATACTGTATTATTTCAAATTAAACAGTTAAGTAAACAATTCCACTATGGAAGAAGCCTGTTGGCCAATCAATACTAGCAGCTAAGCCAGCAAATGAATTGATTGGGCCAGTGAGAATAGCACAGTGTTACGGCCCTAGTGTGTTTCGGCCGTCTGTCTCGTGTTTTGCCTTTGCCCTTGTTTAGGTCCCACCTACTGCTGATTGCCGGAAAGGGAGTTCCTAATTGGGGTTGATTGGACAGCCCTTAAAAGACCCAAGATGGCATTAGTTCAGTGCCTTTGAGCCCGACAGCATCCACGGTTGTGTGAGAGCCGTGGATGGCTGTGTGTGTTGTGTTTGTTTTATGTTGTGTATTGTCTTGAGCTGTTGTCATGCTGTGTGATCTTGACCTGCTCATTTTTAGATTACTACAGTGGTAGTGTGTGCTGAGTGTGGCAATTACTCCCAGTGGGGAGAGTGGCTACGATGTAGCAAAATACTGGCCTAGTGTGGCCAGGGTGTGCCGGGTTCGGCAAAACTACTCCCAGTGGGGAGGTTAGTGTTTGTATGTTTATGTGTTTGTTTGTTACTATTTGGTTTAGGCCTAGCCGTCTTCATACTTTTAGTATGATTGTCTGTTTGAACTTTTATTTTGATTTATCAATAAACCAGTCAATCATTTACTTCCTTGTTTGTGTTTACTGTTCTCCTTTGTTTAAGTTAACTAGTTACACAGCCATATGCCCCTAGGCATTTTAACATCCAGGCGTAACACGCAGTCACAGGCAGACATTTGTGGCCCAGTGCAACAGGGCTGGGCCTTATGATGCCAGTATACTAACTCACTAACTAACACAGACCCAGGTCCAGAGCAACCAGTCACAGATTCTGTTTTGCCTTTTTTTGTGCATTTTGTGAGGGTGCACCCCTTTAGGTATTATAGAATAATACTGGTAACTGGTGCCAATTAACCTGGACCATTAAAGAGATGCCACTCTGCATTTTGTGAGGGTGCACCCCTTTAGGTGGAAGAGCACCCAACCTGGATAAAAGAGATGACCGTTCTTGACCTGACCCAGCTCAAACACCTGCCTGACACGCTGCTCTTGTGCTGACATTGTCTTGCAGTTAGACTCTTATCATTTCTGCATCTCATTGCATCTCTTGTTTGTATTTTATTTTTATTTGTAATAAAACCGGCATATTCTCAGACAAAACCATTTTTTTGCCAGTACACATACGCATTCAACCTCTTGTTTTATTTAAACTTTTTTTCAGGTAAAGCAATTAACCATTAACCATTAAAGTCACATACGCATTCAACCTCTTGTTTTATTTAAACTTTTACTAATTTGGTTATTGGTTATTTATCAGTTTGGTTATTTATAGATTTGACAAACATTTCTATGGATAACAATTCTTTTCAACAAGTCTTTCACACACAAAACTTAGACTAGACTATTCTTTCCCTGTTTGTCCACAGATGTTTTAGAAACCTCTTCACAATAATGATCCGTGAAGCAACACATTGTATTTGTTATTTTTTTCTCAAAGACGATAAATGAAAGAATGTGCTTTTGATTGTTTTTTTTTGTGTCACTGTTCACAGCAAACTTCCACAATCTGTCTCACATTCTGCTCTGAGGACGGCACATGAATGAAGGGCCGCGTGTTTGATTCAAGACGAGATGCGCGGCACCTGCATTCTGCCGACGGACAGCCGGGCTCCCCTTGTCTCTCTCTTCCTTTTCTCTGGCGTCCAAATCAGCATCTGTGCTTCCCCAAACCCTCCTCTGAATGCAGGCCTGATTACAGCAAATATGGGTGAGGAGGCAGATAATGCTCTCCCGCTATGGAGCTGAAGGCAGATGTTTCTCACAGGCTAACATGATGCTTATCAAGACACAGATGCTTGGCCACCACTGGTGGACTCACTAAAACAAGAAGAAAAGACAGGAAGTCACATGGCCCATTCAAGACCTGGCATCAAACTGGGTTCGGTGATAATGTATTATAAGATGATAACAGTACCATACAGAGGTTTGCAGAGTGTGGGCCAGGCATGCTGTGGTCAGGTCACAGTGTTACAGTGAAGGGGGCATAGGGGGTGGGGAGTGGGTTGAGAACCCCAAACTACCAAGTCCTGGTTAAATTAAGTATGGCTATGCTTTTCTAGTAAGTAACTTATTTGGGGATTAGTTTAAAGCCTACTTTGTGCTCAAGCAAAATGGCCTTCCGTTTAATCTGAACATGTAGATCCATGAAATATGACATGCCAGTCTCTGGTAAATTTAGAATTTCTTATATGTGTAGAAGTGATTGATGACTATAAGTGTGTGTGATGTTGTATTGCATGATTAAGAAACAGTTTAGTGTTGCAGATCGACCACTCTGACAATGCACACCTTGCCTCTCGTCTCTCTCTGAGGAAGAGGCCCGAGACATGAAAAACACCGCAGATTACATTAGCATCAATTTAGCCTCCGTGTCAAACAAACTGATAAAACTTTGAACAAGACAGCTGTGCCTCCCTGAGACGGGGCTGTTGATGTGTGGGGTGCGGTGTGGTGAGGTGCAGTGGGGGGCGTTCGGTTGAGCTCCTGCTTGGCACCGCGACAATCTGAGATTTCGCCTCATTCTGGTCATTCCTGAGCTCAGCCCTGCAGCTTGTCTCATCAGCCTTCAGGAGAATCCTTTCAGTTTGTCTCTCACTCCTCCACCATCCAAAACTTTCTCTTCTCTCTCTTTTTCTCTCTTGCTCTCCCTCTTTTTCTGTTCTTCTCTCACATCTCTTCTCCACCACCTGAACTCTTTCTCTCCATCTTTCTCTCTCTCTCTCTCTTACTCTCCGTTTTTCTCCAAACACAAGGCCCAGGTTGTCTCTCCCTCGGCACACCTGTAAGGTGCAGTCCAGGCTCAGTGCCCGGCCTCGACCCCTCTCTCTCCCTCAATTTAGTCAAAAGGCGATTATTCCCATGGAAGACAGAGCTCTGTCCACTTCAAACAGCTAGGACATTCTTCGAGCAGATTAGCCAAAATTATGTTTTATTATTTTGGCCCGCATGGATGAATTGAACTCTATCTAGTCCTCATTGTGATGAAATTCAAGACAGTTTAAATGGCTCTGGTATGTTTGGAGCTCAGGTAATACTCAGGCCTCCTTTTATGAGAGAGCCTGGGGAGACTGCGATGGCAATAAGTGAAACAGAGGAGGCCTTTGAGCTGACGCTATCCCAGGAGTAGCCCCATGTACAAGCCTGTAGAAAGGTTAAATTAAATCGCTCTCATAAATGTTTGGTTTCAGCCGGGCAGTATCGGTGAGAATGAGACAAACAGAAGCGGGCGTTGTGAGGAAGAGATCAGAGTGGACACATGGCAAACAGGGAGGCCCATTGTAGGGGCGGAGAAGGTGGACGTGGTGGTGGTGGTGGTGGTGTTGATGGGGGGGGGGGGGGGGGGCGGGGGTGGTTGGAGTGGGGGAAAAAAAACATCACTTACATTAGAAATGGAGATGTTTTCACTTAAACATCAATTATGATGTGAACTCAAGAAACAATTATATTGATGAATGTTTTTTGAGTTACAGTAATTAAATTATTCCATTTAATTAACAAATTATATTGAACTTCCCCCTAGAGACCTGCATTAGCCTCATCTGCTGTTTCCACAAACAAGAACAGAGCAACTGCAAGAACCAG
The DNA here is from genome assembly GCF_017589495.1 of Alosa alosa. Classification (NCBI taxonomy): domain Eukaryota; kingdom Metazoa; phylum Chordata; class Actinopteri; order Clupeiformes; family Clupeidae; genus Alosa; species Alosa alosa. The sequence continues at coordinate 13,682,296 of NC_063191.1, forward strand.
AGCAGAGCACAAATAAAAGCAGATCTACTCAAACAAAGGCTAACTACACACACAGAGAGAGAGAGAGAGAGAGAGAAGCAGACAGCAGTGTTTCATAGCCACTTGCTATATGCACCGTTCAGAGGTATAGATAGCATCTAGGCTAAATGACTAACGAGTGAATTGCTTCCAAGGTCCTGTCTCATGACAAACAATAGGAACAAAATGAAATACAATTACTTGTCAGATTCAGGACAGAGAAGAGATTCCTAATATAAAAGATTTTAATCTTTCTTTGTCATGAATGCACTGTAACTCTGGATATTTCGTCCAATCATAGTCAAGTAATGAGCGATTCAGGGCAGCAAGAATATGGGTATTTTCACCTGTGTCCCTCAATTTTATATTTACTTCTCCACTACAAGCCAAATATGACTATATAAATAATGTGTTCTGTATTTGTGAATATAATTATATTGATAAATGAAAGCATGTCTTTAGAACGGGGAAATGCACACTTTTGTAGGTATTTAGAAATCACTAATACTGCCAAGCAATACTGCAAAACCCCATGTATCGTTACATCCAGTGAAACTTTGTGCCTTCATGGATGTTCACTGACACCTGGTGGTTGTCTACTGGTACTATGTGATGAAGCCCTTAGAGATGAAAATGTATCCCAAATCCAGATATGTTCTACGGTATAAATCTGTCAGCATGTGAGTGCTGTTTGATCATACTATCTACTACTTTGTTTATAGCATTACATTGGAATGTGTTCACAACCACATAGACTGAAATCCCAGAGATAAGGGATTAAGAGGGCTAAATTAATTTACAATTATGATCAGTGTGGTTAGATTATAGTCTTATACCTCATATTCATCAGAAGTAATATAAACTTATCTTTTATATGAATAGCAAACTGTTCCTTTATGAAAACAGAAATGATCTCATGTATGACTATTTTACAGAGAGAGAGAGAGAGAGAGAGAGAGAGAGAGAAAGAGATGCAGAGGGAAAAAATGCCATGATCACTAGCCTGGATAAAAAGCATCGTAAAATGTGAGAAATCAACTTCTGTTAAATGCCAACAAACTTGAAATGTCACTTTTAATAGTGGTGTAATTAAGTACGGCTCTAATCCTATTGGCATTTGCACAGGCTGCCGTCCAGATCTTGTCACATTCTCCGAGATTACAGAGGCGGCTGATGTATCACCTGCATGCAAATTCGCTGTGTGAAAATGCATCGAATCGACCCCTCTCATCGATGTGGCGCGACCTGTTTTAGGATAACTGATAGCACAACTGTAGCCCTGCCGAGGCAGCAGGACGCAACTCGAGTGTGCCAGATTAGTGAACCAGTTTTTTAGTGATTTGGTAAAGCCTGGTTGAAAGAGTGAAAGAGAGGGGAAGAGGGGGGATAGAGGAAGGGAACCAGAGAGGGGGAGAGAGAGAGAGAGAGAGAGAGAGAGAGAGAGAGAGAGAGAGAGGGAGGAGGGAGAGAGAGAAAGAGAGAGAGAGAGAGAGAGAGAGAGAGAGAGAGAAAAAGAGAGATCTTTTGTTGTGTTTAGTTTCAAAATTACTGTTTACAGTTTAGTCTTTTATTGCTCTGTGAATGCAACTTTTTCTATGATGTGAATGGCAAATCCTGTTTATACAGGATGTAAATCAGAAGTCCAAACACTCCAAACCACAGAATCAGGTTGAGCAAGTAAATGTAACAATACATTCTCTCAATTACCTGTGCATTCAAAGAGCAAAAGAACAGGAGGACCAAAAAGGCAGGACACTGACAAAACAATATTTTCATATTATGCTCCCAATTATTTTACTTAGTCCTTGTTACACTGTAATAAAGTACCATTAAGCATATTGTAACAGACCAGTTAATAATGAGTAAAAACATGTGTTAACTCTAACTCAAGCCCCAGTGTTATCTTTGATCCAGCACTACGCCCCAACTCCTAGTTTTATTTACATACAAAGTTGCTCACTAGAACTCAATATTATATTATCTCACTGAAAACAACCGTAACAGTAACATGGACTGTGTTCTACTGCATGTCACACAGCTTTCTCCCATCAATGAATTACAGCCAATTCCACATTGTTGCCTCAGTACACACACTCTCCACCAGCCTCTGACAACCATCCATTTAGAAAGCCATCTGATGGGGCTCACGTGTGGCATTGTTTCACACAATCTTTCCCTGGCCTTTTTTGGTGCCCGCAGAGTACAGGGCAGTGTTGATGCACGTGCCAGGCATTCCCGCAGATCAGAAGTGCAGAGCAGTTGTTGGACATATTCTGCGTTTTTGACGACGGGAACATGGACGGTTGGTGTCTGCGTCCCTCTCGTAAGGCGGAGGACATGCCAGGCGCGACAGATGCTCTCTGTGGCCTCTGCCGCGCTTAAAGACCTAATGTGCCACGGCAAAGGTCACGCTTTAACAGGCAGTGGAGCGCCACTGGGCTGGAAGTCAACTTTCTGCCGTGGAACCGAGAAAGTGGTATTTTTCACTAGAGCTTTAGGAATGTTGTGATAGTAGATAGATAGATAGATAGATAGATAGATAGATAGATAGATAGATAGATAGATAGATAGATAGATAGATAGATAGATAGATAGATACTTTATTGATCCCCAGGGGAAATTCAAGGTCACAGTAGCATACAGACAACACACACACACATTCACTAACAGCAGAAAGTAATTAAAAGTATATAATATAAAAACACAACTAAGCAATAAGGACAGTAGAAGAAAGTGTAGCCCTTACCACTTACATCATCAAACCTTTGACTGTGTGCAAACAGCAAGATCTCTATCTATCTATCTATCTATCTATCTATCTATCTATCTATCTATCTATCTATCTGTCTATCTATCTATCTATCTATGTATTTATCTATATCTCTCTCCTGCTCTTCTTCTCAATAAGAAAGATACTGAGAGACACACACTGAAAGATAGGCTCCCTCTCTAATAACAAGAATAACGGTCTCAAAACGGTCTCAAAAACATACATTCAGCCCTCATAGATCCAGCCTTGCTGGCAAGGATACTGTGTAAGTGGGATTTGAAAAGAAAATCAACTGCACATATGGCAAGTTTTCACATGCAGAGTTTTACAGTGCTCTCTGGGAAGCCCAATCACCTGAGGGGGAACGCTATAGGAAAGGCTAAGGACTCTGAGGAAATTGATGGCTTTCCCCCATTCCAACAGAAAATATATATATACTAGGAGATAAATCACAGTAATGCCATTCTGACATTGTTTCTGGCTATTCATCTAACAATAAAGGTGACTCTTAGAACTCTCCACTCTTCACTCTTACATGTGTGTGTTTACTTAACTGAGTTACGCCTGCCTTCAAAGAGCTGTGTGTGTGTGTGTGTGTGAGAGAGAGAGAGAGAGAGAGAGTGTGTGTGTGTGTGTGTGTGTATGTGTGTGTGTGAGTGAGTGTGTGTGTGTGCGTGTGTGTGTACATGTACGTGTGTGGTTAAATGTGTATCAGACAGAATTGGTTTGGTAATCTCGTCACGTTTTACCTGCTCTGCCAACACATGGGCACACCTTTGTCTGAACATGCCACCTAAACATAGCTTCATTTGCCCCTTTGTTCACATGAATGTGACATTTCAGTAAGGGTACAGAACATCAATAGCCTGAAGAATGAGGCCCCAGAACAACAAAAACAACTCCTCATACGGCTGTGGGAACGTTGCAAATATAATGCAAAAACCAAAATGCAATTATTAAAAAATGAATGCCAAACAGGTTTCTTTGCAAATAGTATGACAGAAAGTGTCTGAGTGCATCTATTTTTGGTCTCCTTGGGACATTCGGTATGCCCATTTTAAGTGTAGCACATAACGCACTCATGATATTGTGCTATTTTAGATCTGAAACATTCTCAATATTTCCCTCTGGCAGAGTCTTTGCCGACTTCAGTGCTTCCCCCGGCATGCTGGCATAAAGACTGCAATCCATGCAGACAGCTGCTCTGCGTTTTTGCATACCAGCACATATGGCCCTAAGGGAAACATGGGGCATATGAACTAACCTAGTCCCAAGCGCCAGCGCCTCAGAAACCTGTAAAGCCACAAATTCTTGGAATCATTTGTAAAGAAGTTTTGACCAAGAAGAGATTTCGCATTTATGTTATTTATTAGGAGTTTGGCATGCATTGCCAGTAGATTGACATTCACAGCCTGCATCTGTGTTGATGATACAATAAGGTTAACTCAATGTGATTAAGACCACAACGGTTTTAAAAAGATTGATATTACTAATTTGCAATGACACTGGAGTCCTCTCTCAGTACTCTGTGGTGAAGTAGCCGATAATAAACAACAACAAAAATATTGGTGACAAATGTATGAAGTCCCACCACGTTGTATGATTCTTGGTCACATTTCTTAACCTACTGTATGGTCTGAAAAAAGATAAACTTCACATCATCGTCAGTTCAAAAATGGCCAAAATGTCAGTAAATGTAGTCGAACTGGCACATCTCATTTTCTCCTCAACGCGCGAGCCCCGCCCCGTCTTGAGCCATTGAAATCAGGCGGTTGCGTAATTTGACATGTCAAACGTGAAACAAGGAGCGAACACTTGACAGCTACATTGGCGTGTTATTTACCGCAGTAAGCCTTGTTAAATTAATATAAGACATTCTCTCGTTTGACTGGCTTTCATGGCCACTGTTTTGTTACCGAACAGTGCGGGTATCGTTCCAGGGCAAGTGGAGTCGTTTTATACACCTTTCAAAGCTGCACCGTCGGGGGGATTGCAAGAAGATTGCGGGTTCGTTTCAAATATAGGGAGGAATATTTTTAATGGCACCCCGACAATCGACCACATTCTGGTTAGTAAACGTTTGTTGTTAACTGTGGCATCTGCTAGGATTTAGCCATGTTTTAGCATGGTTCGCCAATATTTACCGTATGTTTAAATCATTATTATTCAAACGATTTATTAGTGTCTTTCACATACAATAACACAGAAGCAACGCGATGGCTGTATGCAGGCACCAGGCATAAGCATTGCAGATTTATGATTGCTTGTGTAAATAGGCTACGAAATTGCTTGTTTGGCGTTTTGCCATGTGACTTCCGAATTGATGGGTTGATTTGCGATGAAGGCTATTTGGCCAGCGAAATGAGTGATCCGCTGTGATGCATGGGCCGGAGAGCATGGGCCACTATTCATTGTGCGGAGGTTAAAGTTCCCCACTCCACCGACGCTGACCTTAATTTGAAAACTTAGGAGAGAGGTATCCATGACTCTGGAGCAGCTGTGAGGTCTAAATTCAGCGATAGATTTCCATAGTTTATGCATGGCACTCCACAGGCGTTGCTTGGGGCTCATTCATACCTTCGTTGAAAAATGTCCTAGCAAGGGAGATGTTGCCCCGGGGTGCATCCATGACAAGATGCTATCTAGCCTATACATTTTCTTCTTGATTTTTTATGAAAGACGCTCTCAACCCCACCCCCGTTCCTCCACTACTGAACCAGTGCATGGTATAGTGTGTTGCCTGGCCAAAGGCAATGTGTGTATGAGATAGCTGTCTAAATGTCACAGTACTATTTTGCCAGAGTATTCTCATGTTACAGATTATGATGTTGTCTATCATTTTTTTCATTGTAGTTTTGTATTACATTATTGTATTTTTATGTTGTATTTGGAAATTGAATATTGATTGTGCCTCCATGGTTGAATGGGCTGTTCAATAACTCTAGCTCTTACTGTAATACTGTATTTATGATACATTTATATCTATAACCATAAAATTATACTGATAATACTTTCTTATTTTCAGATTAAATCAGAGATGGAGAAATACTTGGAGCCTCATCCACACCACGGAATACTTGAGGACAAGAAGTTTGCAAGGGATGGTTCCACAATGCTCGATCAGTCCAGCCAGGGCCAGGGTTCTCCGTACGGCCTCAACCCGAGCGTCTTCCTGCCGGATGTCACCTACCTGCGTACAGGTCTGTGTCGGCCCGTGACGCCAGCTATGGCCCAGATCAAGGCAGAGCCCGTCGAGTCGGTTCTGTATCCCAGCTGCCCCAGCTCTCTGGCCTCGGGCACCCATCACCATGCCGACTACACTGGCCTCTTCAGCCCCGCGTCGGACGCCGGGGGCAACAACAGCAACAACAACAGCGTGTTTGTCAAACAGGAGCCGGTGGCCCCCTCTCTCGACTTCCACGACATCCCCCTGTTTCAGCTTTTGAACTCGGAACTGGACACGTTCGCACCCGCTAGCGCCCTGTGCTCCGACCTGCATGGTAGCCTGTCCTCGCCAATGTCCGCTTTTGGCCTCCACCCGGCAGACCAGTCCATGGCCAGCAAGGCTCTGTGCGGCGGCGTCCACAGCCGCGGTTACTCGTCGTCCGCTGGCCAGTACCCCCAGCTCCAGCAGAAGCCGGGGTACCTGCCCCCGTCGCCCCCAAGTTCGGAGCCCGGTAGCCCGGACAGGTGCAAAGACCTGCTCCAGAACCTCTCCCCGCCACCATCCTACGCCGCCAGCATGGCGTCCAAAATGGCCGTGCAGAGCCCCAGCCTAGCTGGCGCACCCATGCCCACCCCAGCACCTGCATCTGCCCAGGTCATGCCCATCAGGTACAACCGCCGGAACAACCCCGACCTGGACAAGCGGCGGATACATCACTGTGACATACCAGGTGAGCCATAAAGACAAATGACATTCCTTTAACCAGATGTGCGTTTGGGGCAACACAGAGAACCGCTTACTGCCCAGACACCCACATATAGTCAAAACTAGACATTCCTGCAGACATACGTAATTAACGTTTCTTAATGATTAAACAAAAAGTAAAGCGATTAACTATGACCTTTTAAGTTTTTCATGCTTATGGCTGTCCAACAGGTTCAAGATATAACATGTAATGATGATGTCAGAGTATGTCATCTGTGACATTTATTGCCTTCCTTGCAGGTTGTAAGAAGGTCTACACCAAGTCGTCACATTTGAAAGCTCATTTGCGGACGCACACGGGTAAGACTTATAGTTTTGAATGTTATAAAGGGGCGGCGTACGCACGCCTGCTGTCTTATTTTGGATGAAGTATGTTATGTTGCCAGGCAGAAGTATGCTGCTGGCATGCGGACACATTCTGCGTGCTGTTTGAAAGTCTTCCTACATTACATCAACTCTTAATATACCTTTGATACTAAACCATTGACGTCGAATAAAGCTTAGTTCAGATTAAACACTTTTAGCATTCTTTGTTCCACCCTTAATTCCATGACGTGGTGGCATGTGTGTGTGTGTCTACACCCTTTGAGCAAACCAAACGCTTACTGTTGTTGATTGCTGACACCATATCGTGTCGGGTTTTATTTCAGGAGAGAAGCCGTACAAGTGCTCATGGGAGGGTTGTGACTGGCGCTTTGCCCGCTCCGACGAGCTGACGCGCCACTTCAGGAAGCACACGGGGGCCAAGCCCTTCCAGTGTTCCGTCTGCAGCCGCAGCTTCTCGCGCTCTGACCACCTGGCCCTCCACATGAAGAGACACCAGAACTAGCGCCCGCGGGCCGCCGCTAGCCCTAGCCCCCCTATCTCCCGCTTTTAATTACTCCACAGGTGGACGGGGATGGGGGACTGGGCGTAGCTCGTTCCGCCAGGTACAAGGCTCCCCTGGCGGTAGGAGCGTTTTAAGAACAGCCGTGGTCGCCTGGACGAAAAACAAGGCGACTGCCGCGAGAACATTGACTGGGGTGGGGTGGGGTGGGAGGGTTGGGATACAAATTGTTGACAGTGCTGGCTGTTATGTTGGCTGTGATCCACTCCAAGGCGGACTTTGCCTGCCTGAGAACCTTAGGGAGTACCAGGGCGCGTTGTGGACGCTCTCTGTGGATTGTTGCTTACACTGAGATATTCACTGTTCATCAGGAACCATATGGTTACCATGGTTTTCTGTTTATTTGTTTTTTTAACTCCATTTTGATTCTCATTGGCGCTTCGTATTAGACTGTCCAGCAAAACTGACTCCCCCCTCATATGATTTATTCATATTTAAATGTGCCTTTTGATAGTCACCCAGCCTTACATTCATGCATTTTTTATTGTCTACTCTGCTGTACATTTCTGAGACAAGTTTGCCATTTATGTAAAGCCAACAATGGGGTGGGTAATAACTAAAAAGAAGTGTGTTTGTGTGCAGTTAAACTATTTTTTCTTTCTGAATGGATTTTCCATCTTTCATCATTCATATTTCTTTCTGAAGTCATCTTTTCACTTCCAACTAGAGTACAACCCTCATTTGGCAATGTCCCTGAACTATATAAAGGTCTTCCGGGGATGAGCAAATTAACATGTCCACCCAAGACTTACACTTAACCACAAACTCCACATTATCCACTCTGTTACCACTGCCTTTGGCCTATGGCACCAAAGAGTGAACTTGATCATCGTCCCATGTCTGAGTTCATTTTAATATTTCAGCCACTTAGCACTTAGCAGACTGCGTGCTTAAGTAATGGACTGAACCAAATTATCATAAATACCATACGGGGAGTGATTGAAATTACACTGCCTCACCATTCACACTGTGTTGAAATACCCCTCTGCACTCAGCGTGTGTAGCAGTCATAAACACTACAGGCATACATTCTCAACTTGTGTCAGCAACTGTGAATGTGAACAGGCCAGATTGTATGTGTCTATTTTTTTTACTAGCATCTACTGTATGTGACTGTAGCATTCATGAGGACATTTGTGCATTTTTTACTGTTTGCCGAAAACAGAGGCTACTTATTGAAAGAAAACTACAACCTTAATGATGTGATTGAAACCCAGGAACGTTTAGCAGCAGCGAATAGTAAGCCAAATTCCTGTCTAAAAAAAGTCAGAACTGATTGATTGTTAAATTATAACCAAATAACTCTGTCGAGTAGCTCCTTATAGAGTCATTCCAAAGTGAACCAAATGACTTACCGTAGGGTTTTATTTTAAACGCGTAACGCTCACAGTTAGTGGCTCGAACATACATCCTCACTCACCCTCACGCGTCGAGAGCACTTAACTCTTAATCAATCTGTAGAGGCCTTTATTTAGACACTTTCAGTGAAGTGCAAACGCTGTGACAGTGCTTGTGTTCCCCCGGTCAATCAGTGCCTGTGACCTTCACATGTTTGGTGCTACCTATAGGCACCCTGGGATGTGGACCTGATCTGGCACCGCTATGGCCCCTATCAGGCAGTACCCATAAATCCAGCTTCATTGTCATCTGCCATTTTAATGTTCCCTACCACCCGGTCAGGCCACCAAGACGCCCTGAGAGTATGAGCATGGATTAGAATGACTAGAGTTGGGATGTGTGTGTGTGTGTGTGGCGGTGGGTGGGGGGGGACGGACTCTCCAACATATCAGTTGGTATTCTCTTAGAAGACACGGCTGTAGACAACCTGCAAATCACAACACAGTGCACTGTTCTGTTTAAAAGAAACCATTGGCTCAGTCTATGTAGTGCCATATATACGTTTCAGGAGGCAGGGAGAAGATCCTCCCTTTGTTGCGTCTAAAGGATGGTACATACTGCAATATACAGCCATTGGTCACAATCAACACACTGCTTCATTTGCGTAGACAGACATATAGAGAATAGTGTAGTTTTTCTAAGGTTTATTTTCACTTATTGCTAAAGTTTATGAAATGTGTCTTTCTCGAAGCCAGCCTTTTAGCGTTACACCAATGTATGAAGTGTAAAGTTATTAGACTGATGCTCAGGTAGATTATTTGTTGTATCATCTCCAAAAATACATTATTTTAGGTGCTTTAAATTGTTTTAGGTGTAAATATGATAATGTATTTATTTTTATTTTTATTATGTATGGGCTGTCATTTTCTATTCTGCAAGAACCATGTTGTGATTTTTACTGAACTCATAATGTCTGCCTTAGTTACTTTGAGATGGCCTTTGCAAAAAGAAGAAGGGAAGAACCTTATTTGGGCATATTGGTTTAGGCAGAGGATCAAATAGTTATTTGTTTATGTCATCTTGTGAGTGTGAATACTAAAACTGTGTACTCTCTTTCTCTCTCTTATGCAGTCCCATTGGTTTTCTGTTCTCTAGACAATCTCTGGACTAATTATGTGATGCATTTGATTTTGTACAGTGAGGAGCCACTGTACATAGATAAAATTGAATCAACTAACTTTGATTTTCTTTATCTATGTATGTAAAGAAATATACCAGTCATTTTAACTAGACACATACCATGTGTACCAATTTGTTTGGCTTGGTCTGCTTACAGGCATTTAGAGTAGTACATGAAGAGACATGTTATGCAACCATCACAATGATACCAGAGCAGTTTAACTGCTTCATTATTTTTCATTATCATTTTCATATTAGGGCTCTAGCACAATAAACCAAACCTGTTGATGACAATTTGCCAACTTAATGGTTGCAGCAGACCTTTGGCACCAGCAAACCTGTTTATACCAGTTCATACCTGCAGAGATGACACACACAGTAAAATGGTGAAAAGAGCTTGGCCTTAAAGACTTGGCACCATATTTGGGTGGTGTTAGTGCCGTATGGATGTGTCAGTGACACGTGAAAGCTCAAGTTAAAGTGCACATCTTTCCAGCACCATCACAGTCTTTAAACAGTACTAGTTTTTCAGTTGTCCTGTAGCTTCACTGCAGGAATAAAGGGCCTGAGCTCACATTCAGTGAGCACCTGTAGTCCACTAAAGATACAGTGGACAGCTTACTGCACCATATAAGGTAGTTTAGATGTGAGGACCAGCTAAATTAATCATTGTAATTCCTGAAGATGGTAGTAATTATTTTATGGGTGCACGTAACCTTTAGGAATGTTGGGATTGATGAGGATAGTAATGGAGGATGTCTAAAAATGTGGATCCTGTCCCTCCTCTTTATAGCAACACTTCCTGAGGCCACGTGTGACAAAACAGTGATAGACCTGAATTACCTGTCATGGCTGGTCTCATGGTCTCCCACCGACCCCGGTTACACAACATTTCAAAAGCAAAGCAGTCAGGACATCCACATATAAGCAAGCATTCACATGACTGGCAAAACACACAGTTCAGCCTCTATTCTTGTGGGTTTGTGGTACTGTAAAAAAGATGTCATTTCATTGTGCGCGTATGTGTGTATAAGCACACTTGCTTGCTCAGCTGTCATAATCAGTTTCTGTACGTCTCTGACAAAAGGCGAAAGGGTAGACTTAAGCCACTACATATACCGTACAAATACCATTCAAATACTTAGCGCATCTGCCTGGCAGATGATCATACAAAACATGCAATTGCAAACACAAAAATACAAAGTCAGCATTATTGATGGAAATGACCAATGAGAAAGGTCATTCTCAGTAGTCTTATGCTAACTTTGGCAGCGTAAAGAAAGAAGTGAAATTTGTCACACTGACAGATTAAATGAAGATCGACGTGTTTTCTTTTCAGAGGCAGAGAGGAAACATCAGGCGATGCATTTACAGTATATGATATCAGTCATAATTGTGAGGCAAATCACAGCCAAGAGAGAGTTTAGGATAATGTTTAAGATTGCGTAGAAGCTGTCATCTTGAGTCTTCTGATATTTTCCTTTGGCGGGCACATGCATGTTGAATCACGCCATACTGCTTGTCAATATGCTGCCCATAAACCTCAGGCCTAGGGGAGGGAGATGTCACAGCATGTTTGGCTTGAGACTTGCCAAAGTGTGTGTGTGTGTGTGTGTGTGTGTGTGTGTGTGTGTGTGTGTGTGTGTGTGTGTGTGTGAAAAGAGAGCGATAGTGTGTCTGTATGTACTTGTATGTACTGCATGTGTATGTGTGTCAGTGTATATGTACGTTCACATATTTGAGTATGTGTGTGTGTGTGTGTGTGTGTGTGTGTGTGTGTGTGTGTGCATGCAGATGCTTCAACACACCATCTTCAGCAACTTCCCTGCACAGATCACTGGATTGTTCAGAGGAGCAAAAACCAGAGTGACAGTGGAATCCTCATCAAAGCTGCAGCCCTGTCACAACTCACTGCTCACAGCCTGAACTCCTAGCATTCTTTTAGAGAAGCAGTCACCAGAACGTAGACACAAATAGGCACAGAACATAGATACAATTGGCTAAAAAGAGACAGGAATGTATTCATGAACAGTATTCATTCAAATAATTCCAAATATGTACTGTCTTGAGCCAAGTCTCTTCTGCTTGGAGAGCAGTGAGTTTATTTATTTATATTTTTGCAGAACAAAAGGAGATCCCTGACAGCACAAAAGCTGAAGACACAAGTGTTTGTCCATCCATCAGGTGACAAACGGCCCCAGGGGCAGGGAGTAGCCATACTCGATCAGGTCCCACACTCTGGAGAAGTGCTTGCTCAGTTCCCATGACATGATTCCACTAGTGTGAAATGATCCGCAGCCATCTAGTTTGTGCCAAGTGCAAACAGTTTTCTGGTTTCACTGGACAAATCCATAGAGTGACTCACTCATCAAGTTATTGTTTGGTTTCATTGTATAGGGCTAATCCTTTAAAGCCCATATTGAGGCTTGAGGTACAATGCAATGCTTGCCAGGTGAACTCAAATACACTAGCAATGGAAGGGGAGGCCGGAGACACGATTTCCATACAAAATGCAACTTTATTTAACTTCATGCCTCCATTCAAATTACTATACATGTATATGTTTGAACTCAATTTTAATTCACAGCTCAATCCATATGGAACAAAAGTACAGAGAAAAAGCAAAAGCACAGACAGAATATTCAGACGTCTTTTTTTGGAGAATGAAATGATGGTAAAAAGAAATAAGAAACGCTTTCCTTCAACCTCTGTAAAGATTGGGGACTTTAGATCATTAGACTGGACTCAGTGATAAGGGGAATCCCTTTGAAGCGCTGCAGAGCAAAAAATATATATATACTATATATCACAACTTTACAGTAAAACAAAAAGCTCTGAATATATTTACAATACACACACTATACATAAATACAACAACAACAATTACAGAACATCAGTAACATTTTAACCAAAGGCATTGGATTAACTAAGAATTCAAATGTGAAAAAAATTAGACTTGATGACAACGCAATATTGTACAGATAGAAACTGACAAGAAAGAAAATCAGAACGGTTCATTCACAGAGGAGCTGTTCAAAGGTTGGATTGGTATCCATCTTAGCACATTCAATAGAAGTTTCCGTGTGAAAACGGCAGTACAACATTGTACATAATGAAACATAGTTCAACCAAGTCTAAAACTAACCAATTTGAAAGATACTGTTTGTAAGGGGATGCCTTGTATACCAATATATAAAAAAGAAAAAAAAAAGAAAAATGATATGCAAATGTGCAACACTGGAGAGGTAAAAACTAGAAGCCTAACAATACCATAATAAGTCATTTCTTCTTTTGAGGTCTACACAGTGCACTTTCGTGTAAATACATCCATACAAATAATATGCAGCTTCCATAGGAGACAAATACAGTATGGTGAAGGAAGAGAAAAAGCAAAGGGTGAATCATTGGGTGTTCACAGCTGGCATACATCTTTGCTGTACTGATGCAATAGATAAGGCTTTCAGTGTACTGGGGAAACGAAAGACAGCTGTTTGTTAATGTGTGTGTTGGTTACCGCGCGTGTCCATGTGTAAGAGAATGAGTGTGTGCTTAGAAAATTACTCTTACTCAGGGAACCTTCACAAGAGAGAAGTTTACTTTTGTAACAATATTTTTGATTTGATCTGTTGTCATTTGATTTCTCTTTCTCTCTCTCTCATGTGCATACATTTAGGTAATACACTGTTAAAGGAGGCACTATTAATTATTGCATAACTTTGACCCTGCTTGCCGTTACAAAATTATGCTCCAAAAAAAAAAAAACATGGTTTGAAGGCCAGAATGTTTTAAGGAATGCATGAACCTACAGTGTGTGGAACATCTGTCTATTGATGCACTCACATTTGTAATTCAAGAACATCAATGCTTTTGTGAAAAACAGCACAAAACAAAGAGCTGAGATCATATTAGATTGGCCACAAAGCAAAGATATGTTTACACTGTGTTAATATCACAGATATAACAGATCCCCAATAAGTACACAGTGCACTTTCATGTGTATAAAATTTGTGATGCATTTGGTATATCAATATTTTATTTACTTTTGTTTCTTTTGAACTTCCTGAAAAGAACAATGATCTCAATAGTGCATCTGTACAACAAACCACGTATCAATGAGTATTCTGTGAAAGCAATGATTCTCAAACACAGAATCTGCTGTCTGAAAATGAACCATTTGTTGGATTGTTCTGTCACATTTTATTTTTATCAATACAATTGTGTTCTTAGTACTTCACAAGGTAAACCTGTATGAATCAATAATAGCCCCACTTTATATCAAATTAGATAAATCAAATGTCTCAAAATCTGCATACGTATAAAGGTATTTTCTTGTATTAAAAAAGAAATGAAAAGCCCTATTATTTTCATAGGTATTTACAGCCTATAAATCTGATTTTATAACTTCCATTTTCATTTTCACTTATATTACAACATTTTCAAAAGATCACTTTTTACAGGAAAATAGTTATATGCAAAGATGAAGTGCCCGGCATTGCAGAGAGTACAGTATATGAATATAAAATACATTACTGGTCATTTTTGTGTCACTGTGTAACTCAATCAAGGTATTCAACCGCTAAGTTATTGGGACTTGATGGCAATTAGCGGCAATATCGTTGGATTGAACACCCCCTCCCCCCATAACTGAAATCCTTTTTCCCCCGAAATCATAGTTTATAAAAAACAAGGTGCTGATGATATGCTTACCCGCTGGGCAATACAACTGATACTCACGTGTACACAAGTAGATATATAACAACATAACATGAAATAGATAATACTTCATAACACTAAGAGTGACAAACCAGTTGGTCATATTTTATCTTCGATGTAATCCCTTTCCCTGTTAGCTCAGTTTAGGAAAGTCTGCTTATGTAACACTACCTTATGAAACCACATCATTGGAGGGCCCGCCAGGAACTCATTGGCTGATTTGATTAAAATGCAGGGGGAAAACATCAGGAGGCCAGTAAAATCTGCATACTGATGTGCTTGAACGACATATCTGTGGCCTACACTGTTGTTCTCCAAGGTGCTTTCGATACCCTGTGGGCTTTCCTGCTCTTTCTCTTACTGGCCTTTCCAAAAGTGCGTGTGAACCAGAGGATTTGAGGGACTCTTCAAGAATATCTGCCAGCATGGCAGATGATGTCTGGGTTACTATGCACAGTGATCTGTTTTGGACTCATACCACCTTTAGTTAACTAACAATATGACATGAGTGAGAATGGGGTTGGTATAAAAGATGTCCCTACTTGCTATTATTCAGAAATTATTCAATAGTTTGACCAGAGCATGTTAGATAAGAGTAGATCATAAAAGCAAGATTACACATTTTTGTTCAAGCTTACTGTATTGCTTTTAGGATATTATCTTCACATTGACACTGTAGTGTGTGGTTACTTAAACAGCAACACTGACACCCAATTCAGACAACAGTTATTTAGATGACAACTCAGCGTTATTGATATGGCTCAAAAAGGCATTCACTTCATTACTTTCAAACAAGGACTCTGACATAGTGGTGTACTGTCAGTGCCTTGTGATTGTATGCTTGCTTACTGCTCAGGAACAGAGGAAACGTCCACAGTAAGAGAGCTACCAGAACCACATAGAACAGTATTACATGTGTGGCTCTGTCCTGTAGCCAAAACACACATTAGGTCAGTGTGCTGAATTTTCCTACTAGTTTGGTGTACTGATTTTTCCCACACAATGCTCTGTCTTCTTCAACACAGCACCAAACATGGTGAAGGAGTGATCCCTACCAGCCCATCTGTCACTGGAGGGCATGTACTGTATGCTGAAGCAAGACTGAGCAGAAGAAGAATCTGGAAGCAAAATCAAGAATCCCTTACAATAATGTTCCACCATTAAATAATAAACTAGAGTCAAAACCCTGAAATGTTCCACCTTGTTTCATTCAGATGCAGTACACCAGTCATACCAACAGGGGGCAACCTCATACAAAATTTTTCTTGACCAGAACCAACACAAACAAATCTGATGCAACCAGATGTGTATGAGAGGCAGAAACAAAAGTGAAAGTTGTACTGCAAACAATGACATCTTCATCTTCCACTGTCTATGACCCCAAGAAACTAGAGTTAGCCTACTGGCACATACGCTGGATGGAAATTGCTCTGGTATGGGCTTAGTATTGCTCATTATCTGATTGAAACTGATATATGGGCACTAGAGTGTGTATGAAGGACTCCAAACCATAATTTTCATCATGTAGACTCAGACCAAAGAAACCTTTGTTGGTATATTTTAATACCGACGGCTGACCTGACCAGTAAATTTCTTTAACTAAGGGGTGTTGGTATACATAAGAGAAATTAACATGTATTGACTGTTTTTATGTCTGTATTCATTGATGGTATATTAAAGCAAGCAAGATATAGTAAGAAAACAGCAAACATAAAACAACAAAAACGTTCCTAAAAAGTGAAAACCATATTTACTTTTGAAGAGATTGCACTTTACTGATCGCTAATCACAGCACAAAATGCACCATTAACATGTCTTGTGTTTTTTTTTTTTTTCCTTCTGACATAAAAAATGTGATAAGTAAGAAGCCTCTGTTGAAAGCTTCTGAATTGGTAGTCTTGTGAACACAGCATCTGTCATCTGTTAGCTTGTGTGTGCTACAAAGAAAAATCCAACCCATAGTCATAAAGAACAGAATGTATTGCCATGGAACTGTAATGAGGGTAAATGTCTGCCTGTGTCTTTTGTAGATACATAATATAGTAATAATCTCATTCGCTGGTTTGTTTTTCTGACCTTCTGTGTGTGGTGTGTGTCACTTCTTCTCCTCACCTCCGCATGTCCTCTCCGCTGAAGCGGAGCAGTGGCCGGTGCCTTTTTCATGTGTTTCCATAACGATGCCTCGCTTGTCTCTATGGGAACTGCCCTGTGCCTGTGGTGACTAGTGGCAGCCTCCCAGTGAAGCCTACAGACACGGAGGTGCGGGGTGGGTCAGGTGGAGATGGGGGATTGTGCAACAATACTGTTTCTGGAGGAGCCTGCCCGTGTCCTCCCTGTGGTGTCTGTTCATGTGGCCCAGATTGGGCCCGGATCTGGTCTGAAATGTGGCCAAGTTTTTGTTGTTGTTGTTGTTAGTTTGTTTTTGAAAAAAATATATAATAATAACAATAAAGTGTGACACACAAGTCTTTCCTATTCCGCAGAGTTCTTCACATTATGATGATGCAGAGAAGCAGCCACTTAAACAGGAACAACGCAAAAGATGCCAAGAGAAGGAAAAATAAAACAAGACCAAAATCAACTGAGGAATAGAAATTTGTAGAAATCTGTTTGCCCAGATGACGTCCTCAGCTACCTTCAGGAAACAAACACCAAATATTTCCGAGCAGTGCTGAAGAGGGTGAACGATTGTTTTTTTTTCTTCCTTTTTAAATTGTTTTTTTTTCTTCCTTTTTAAATTGTTTTTTTTTTCCTGGAACTCCAAGCGCAAGGTGACCTTTCACCTGAGCTGGCTTGCTGTGCCTCTGCTTCACGAGAGTTGGGTGGGCGTGTGTGTTTACTGTATGTGTGTGAGTGTGTGCATGTGTGTGTGTGTGTGTGTGTGTGTGTGTGATTGTGTGTGTGTGTGTGTGTGTGTGTAGGTGTGTGTGTCTGTGTTTAAGAGAGGGGACGTCCTCTGTCCATCTCACTTGAGTGTGAGCGCAGACCAAATAAACCACAGCGGCATCAATGAAGCTCAGCCCAGCTGAGCCTCTCAAGGGAGAGATCCAGCTCTCCTAAAAAGCGCCGCATGTGTGAATATCCATGTGTATGTGTGTGTTTATGTGTGGAAGGCGGTAATTAAGGGGTGCTGTTGTAAGTGTGTGTGTGTGTGTGTGTGTGTGTGTCTGTCTGTCTGTATGTGTGTATGTGGGACAAAGTGGACCGTCCGCTGGGCAGCGCCGGTCAGACCAGCATGTGTCGGCGCCGGTGCAGGGCCAGGTGGTCGGAGCGGGAGAAGCAGCGATCGCAGTCAGCGCACTTGAAGGGCTTGACGCCTGTGTGCTTCCGGTAGTGCCGTGTCAGCTCATCCGAGCGCGCAAACTTCCACGTGCAGCCGTCCCACGTGCACTTGTATGGCTTCTCACCTGTGGAACGCAACCAAGAGATGGATGTCAATGTTGGCAATAATCATTCGGTCAAATGTTCACTTAGCCATTTAGCATCAAGTATGTATCCAAAGTGATTTCTAGCAATGGCATATCAATATGATGATGATAATGACAATATCCTATATTGTGTGACTGTGAAGTTCTTTGAACATAACGTGAGTGATGGAAAAGATGAAACCTCCATTTGACAAGTACTGTAAGTACATAGCACCATCTAGCTGTCAAGATCAACTTTTGGGTATTGTTTCCTTTATAAATATTCTCCCTCCTTTCCTAATGGCATTCCTGAGATGGCGCCAATGAGAGATGGGTGTCTGTAGGCGAACTCACTCACCTGTGTGTGTCCTCCGGTGTGCTTTCAGATGGGAGCTCTTGGTGTACACCTTATTGCAGCCGTCAAAGTCACACCTGTGGATGCGCCTCTTCTTGGAGTCGGGAGACTCAGATCGATGTGGACGTCGGATGCTCTCAATACTAAACGGTGACATGGAGCTGAGAGAGAGTTAGACAGAGGGAGCAAAAGAAAAACACTGTCATTGTCTTATATGCCGCCTCACATTTTCAGTTACTACTAGCATTACACAATGATTCCTCATGGAAAAAGAACCATAGGAATCTCATAGTATTTTAGGGCATACTTTAGAAGTATTGTGAGACTATACTGCAGGATCACTGTCTATAGAGGACATATTATAGAGGTATTATGGACTATCATAGAAATATTACAACAACTATAGAGAACAACTTAGAGAATTACTATGGTTATTTTTCATAATGGACATACGTATATTGTACAGTGTAAACTATGCTTCAAGTGTAGACTAGCAAAAACTCCTGATGGAGGATCCTCTTAGACTGGTGGTAGGCTACCAAATCACAGCAAACTCTCAGGTAACAGCTCTGAGGAGATGTTGGGTAAGGCTAGTTAGCTAACTCTGGCTTTCACTCTGGCAGGACTGTGAGGACATGAACTTGGTGAAACTCAATGGCTTGCATCTGTCTGTACATGGCAGTGACATAGAAGTGACATTTTCACAGCCCACAGTATGTAAGGCATGTTGCCGGAAGCAACATCAACAATGACAGAAGAAACCTGGCAACTTGTCTTGAGTGACATTCAGACAAATTAAGTGTGTTGTTTGTGATCTGCTGATAATTAGTGGGAACCATGGGAATCTTTCTTACATAGACTTGCATGTGGTGGACTGTGCAATGCCCTGTGTCCAAGGTTCTGCATTTATGACGTAACTAAACCAATCAAGCATAGGGCCTAAACAATGTAATTATCAAGAAAGCATGGGTGGCGCCAGAGCAAGATCAAAAGTTTATTACAATGACTTGTGTGGCTCTAGATAAGATGACTCTCCAGCAGCTCCACCTCTCTATTGACTTGACACTATTTGGACATTTTCAGCCAGTTTGAAAATTGGACCAATTTAACATGATTTTCTTTTCTTTTTACATTTCTTTTCTTTTTTTACTTTTTATTTGTTAATTTGTTTGTTGTCTGTCTTGTATGTCTTGGTGTCATTGGTTGATTTTGGTTGGTTGATTTTTTAAATGTAGCCTATTTGTCATGTCTTGATGTCACGGGTACGCTGGCGACTACGTCGCTCTGTCTGGCATCTTTTGTCTTTTTGTTATGTGTCTTGTATGTGGAGCGCTTTGTGTTGCACTCTGTGCATGTTAAATAATATAAAAATAGTATAAAAATAAAACTGACTTGACTTGACTATTTCCTCTATCACTTCATTTACAGTTTTTTTTCAACTGCTTACACACTAAATCTTTGCTTGTCACACAACTTTCTAAACAGGCCTTCCAAACACCATAATCCCCACACCAAATCTGCAAAGCCATTCACTAATTCTCAGTGTTTGACTCAGTTTTCAATTTCCCAAAACACATTTTGCAAAACACTACACACAATTGTCTACTAATTCTCAGTGTTTCACTCAGTTTTAATTTTTCAAACACAACCTGTCAAAATGCCACACTTTTTCGCCACTAATTCACACTAGGTCCTCAATGTACAAACACTCATTACTTTACTGAACACCATCCGATCATTGCCTTAGTGTAGGCCATTGAATAGATATACTCTATGTATAGATCCTTTCAATCTGTTCCTAGAGGATTTACGGTTAAAATGTTCATAAAAATGCAGATACTTTGAAATGAAAAAATGAATTGGACTTTAGCGTAATGTTCTACAAAAAGGCGACTTCACATAAAACTATTTACACACTAAATCTTTGCTTGTCACACATTTTTCTAAATATGTCTTTCAAACACCATAACCCCACTCCAAATCATACAATGCAAAACCATACACAGTTTTCAATTTCCTAAAACACAATATGCAAAACACCACACACAATCTTTTACCTAACACACAAAAATCTAAAAGGAAGTAACTTGGTTTCGTTTTTCACACACCCACAACACAACCTATCAAAATGCCACACTTATTCACCAGTGCTTCACTCTCTCTCCTCACATGTGTAATCACTCATTACTTTACTGAACACTATCCAATCATTGCCTTAGCATAGGCTTATGAATAGATATACTCTATAGGTATAGACCATTTCAATCTGCTCCAAGAGAATTTACAGTTGAAATGTGCAGAACCAATGCAGATACTTTGAAATGAAAATTAACCGGACTTTAGCGTAATGTTCTACAAAAAGTAAACTTTACTGTATGTACAACTTGTCTTTTTTACTGTATTTTTGTTTGTCCCGAAGTTACCATTAGCTCAATGATTTTTTCTGTGCTTCCAGATATGCCTTAGGAACGTTTAGGAATGTTTGTTTCTGCAGTTGAAAGGGTCTGTAGGACTATGAATACATACACCCCCCCCACACACACACACACACACACAAAGAGACACAGACACACACACACACACACACACACAGGCAAAATCAAATTATTTGGGGAAAATCACTATATTGCTTTAAAGATGTGTTTATGGCATTTTGAATGTTGTGTTCATTTTGCTGTTGATTTGAGATTTGAGGCAATTGTGGGTTTTGTGTGTAGAGTTTCGAAATATAAACACATTGTTTTGAAAATGTGCGTAAACAATTGTACAAAACTGTAACAGAGCACATTGCACATTTGAGACTTCAACACTAGGTGTCACTAAAGAGCAATGGGAGAGGAAGTAGCCTGCAATGTCCACCTAGTGTACAGTATGATTACACAGGAGCTGGAGATCTTTGTGACAGATGGTGAATATAGATCAGGTGGGATCAAACCTGGAATATCACTCAGCCAACTTCCCAACTTTACCAGACATCCTTTGCAATGACATCCCAATTACTTTCATGAGTATTGTCAAAATGGTATAGGACCATGTGACCATGATATCTGCAGAAATATGCAATCCATAAATAGAAGATCATTGCCAATCAACAGAAGCGATATATGTCTTTTATGCCCAAGTCGTTTCCCACGCTGCAGCAGTGCAGAGCATACTGTGGGATAGTAGGGCCTTTCAGTCGGACAAAAGATGCCCCACAACAGCCAGTCTAGCCCAACAGCTTGTCCTCTCGTAGTCGCGCATGTCCTTGGGGGGTCGCCGTTTGTCCTCGGTGAATGACTGAGTTGAGTATGTGTGTGTGTGTGTGTGTGTGTGTGCGTCTCTGTGCCTTTGAGGCCCGACGCTGAAGTCACCACAGGCATTACAAAGCCCCTCGCTGCAGCACGGCGCAGCTGACTCAATGAACTGATGGATATCGCATTCTCCATTCCAGTGAATCAGCCCTTTCACAAAAAAAGGTTAATTCTCTCTCTCTAGCTTTGTCATGGTGGGTGAAGTTGTTAGCACTCACCAACAGGTGGCGCTATGACGCTATAATTGAATTTGCAACAAGGCCTGAAATCTGTGAAGAGCACATCACAGTTCCCACACACCTCTTTTTTTCTCTCTCTCTCTCTCTCTCTCTCATCCTCTCTCTCTCTCTCTGGCATCCATCAATTAATCCAGTCGCCATGCTTTTCGATCGACTCCGGCGTCCATAATGATGCATAATGCACTCAGGTATGTTTACATCATAAATAAAGTCTCGTCTGGAGAGATCCGCATCAATATGGAGCCGTAAGCCGTAAGGAGATGCATAGAGAGAGGAGAGACAGATATGTGCCACTGTGTTTTGGTTAATGGAGTATTGATATGTTTTTTGTTCTAGTTGCTGCTCTACCTCCACAGACAGTGATGAGTGGTGATTAGAGGGGCTGGAGTGTATTAAGCAGTAAACAGAGAGAGAGAGAAAGAAAGAAAGAGAGAGAGAGAGAGAGAGGGAGAGGGAGAGGGAGAGAGAGCAGGGCTGGACCCAGGGAAAGAGGCCACGTCAGTCTAACTCAAAACACACACGCAGTCATACACACACAGTCATACAAACACACACAGTCATACAGACTCACACACACTCCAGCAACACTAGCCAACTTTTAAGTGTTTTGGGAGCCTGTGTGTGTGTCTTCCTGTCTGTTCATCACACATATGTGGGAGTGTGTTGTGTGTGTGTGGGTGTGTGTGTGTGTGTGTGTGTGTGTGTGTGTGTGTGTGTGTGTGTGTGTGTGTGTGTGTGTGTATGTGTGTGTCTGTGTGTGTGTGCTTTTTTGAAGGCTGAAGAGACACTCCAGTGGATTATGCCTCCGATCTTTTCCATCACCGCTGGCAACCTGTCCTTGCTCTGTCTTTTCTCCAGTTAACAGACCCCCCCCCAAATACACACACACACACACACACACACCCCTGTATCCCCCCCACCCTCTCTATGTTTGATTGACAGGCCCTGAGCCAGAGAGAGAGGGAGCATTGGGGGCGGAGGGGGCGGGAGCAGCCGGGCCCCTCCAGTGAAGTGTCTCCACCACCACCACGCACACATGCGGGCGGGCGGGCGAGCAGGCCCACTTCCTGCCTCTCCTCTCCTCTGCTCCAGGGATCACCTGTTGCTCTTGGCACCAGGCCAGCCTGAGACCTAGCGGAAATGAGCAAATGTGTCAGAAATGAAGCTGAACTCCAGATCCCCTCCACTCCTCTACCCCCTCGTCAGCACTCCGACACTCACAGAGGACAGAGAGAGAGAGAGAGAGAGAGAGAGAGAGAGAGAGAGAGAGAGAGAGAGAGAGAGAGAGAGAGAGGGAGAGAGAGATAGAGAGAGAGAGAGAGAGAGAGAGAGAGATAGAGATAGAGATAGAGATAGAGATAGAGAGAGAGAGTGGAGAGAGGGAGGGGAGGAATAAGAGAATAAAATATGAGACGAGAAGAAGGAGTAGGGGGAAATAAAACCGAAGAGAACAAAACGGAGAATTGAGAGGGGTCAACAGAGAATACAATGAAAAAGAAATAAAAACACGGAAGAGATAAAACAACACAATGAAAAAGAGAGGCCGCACTAAAAGAGAGAAGAGGGAGAGGAACGAGGAGAGAGAGGGAGCGCTTCCAACGGCTGATATTTGAGGCTGCTTGAGTGGGGTGCACTGAGGGGAGTCCAGGAGAGAGAGGGAAAGAGAGAGAGCGAGAGGGAGAGAGGGAGAGAGAGAGAGCAAAGGAGAGAGAGCAGAGAGAAAGAGGGAGGGAGAGAGAGGAGAGAGGGAGGATTTACTGTGGAAAAGCATTCAGCTCTGAGGTCTCGCATCGTGGCCGGATGTTTACTCCCTGACTTCGTTTGGACGTGACACGGCCTCAGTCGCGTAAATATCCCATTCCGTACGCACTGCACACACACACACACACACACACACACACACACACACACACACACACACACACCTGACAGGCCCTAATACACTCCCCTAAAAAAAACATAACATTTTGCTGCTACTTATCTTACGGCCCATAGCATATGCAGGAGCTACCGGTTACAGGCTGCTTGGGGTAAGCATCGGTGCGCGCGTGAAGGGGAAAAAAAGGCAAGCAAATCCGCTGCCTTGAACCCACAGCAACCCTGACATCCAGGCTTTGTGTGTCGCGGCGGTGGCCCTGCGACGCTCGTGAGGAGGCGGAAAGGACCGGATCTGTTTCAAATAGGATTTGAAACTCTTTGTTGTTTCCTTTTGTCTTGCTTTTTTCCCCTTTTCTTTCTCTTCTCTCCCTCCCTTCTCTGAACCTCTCTCTCCATCTCTCTCTATCTCTCTCTCAGTGAGTCACCTGCTTGCTGAATGGGGCTTTCCGGCACCACAAAAACTCACAGACGAACTCTCAGAGACAAGTGTCTCTCTCTCTCTCTCTCTCTCTCTTATGCATGGGCTCCCGGAGTGAGTGTCGTAACAAGGCTCTGAACACCACAGAGGACGCCGCTAAACGAGCCCTCCATACAGCCACTGGGTACACAATACACAGCAGCCACCGCCACTGCCACCACTGCCACCACAGCAGCAGCAGCAGCAGCAGTGCTATCAGCAGGGATTAGCACTGCACCTATAGAGAAGAGGGAGGAGAGGAGCTGTGTTTCTGTGGAGCATGCAGCAGCAACAGCACAGGGTGCGTGTATATGCACACAGACACAGAGAGCATTACAAAAACACTGACCCTGGGTCTGAGGATACATCCGTGTGGATGATTACAAGGGAAAGAGAGAGAGAGAGAGAGAGAGAAAGGGATAGAGAGAGGAGAGAGGGAGAGAGAGAGAAAGGGATAGAGAGAGAGAGAGAGAGAGGAGGGAGAGAGAGAGAGAGAGAGAAAGAGAGAGAGAGAGAGAGAGAGAGAGAAAGGGATAGAGAGAGGAGAGAGAGAGAGAAAGGGAGAAGAGAAAGTAGATGAGGGAGGATGATGGAAAGAGGAAAAATACTGGAACCAAACAAAACATCCAAAAGAAAATGGAAAAATGGAAAATAAAATAACAAGACAAACACTCAAACAGGCCATCAGACCCACAGATAGGTGGATAGGTGTAAGTCCTGACAGTTCTCGTGGGACACCTTCCAGCACCTTGTTAGGCGGGAGGGCGAGAGGCCACACACAGCCGCCGTGCTCCCCACCTCTCCCCCCACCTGTTTTGGGGAGGGAGCCTCGGCGTGTGGCCCTGGGAGAGCCAGCAGACCAGGCCGCGGACGCGCTAACAATAGCTCTCCCCTCTCTCCCCCAGGGATTCATGAATATGGAGGAGACAGTGAGAGCAGCCGGTGTCATATGAAGAACACACACACACACACACACACCTCCATACACAGAAACCCACATAGACACAAACACACACAGACGACCGTAAAGATGCAGCCATAAGCACATACATATTCACAAACAGCCGTACAAACACAACACAACACACACACACAGGCACACACACACCTTCACACACACAAACCTTCACACTCACACAGATACATCACACACACATGCATACACACACTGCCCCAATCATATACATTCACCTCTCCCATGCCACAGTGCTCTCAGTCACTGATGTGCACGCAGCATGCTCATTAAACCAGTGTGTGGGGTAGACCCAACTCCCTGGTGCCCACATCTATGGGTTATTGATTCGGCTGCTGTAGTGAGCCTTTCCCTATAATGCCTGACTCCCTGCCCAGAGGCAGATTCCAGCCCAGTATATAACATACCAGTGAGATTTCACATGCCTACAGTATATTGTTATAACTTGCCAGTTGCGGCACACTGAACTGTTATCAATCAATCATTAGTCATTAATTGATTGATCACACTTCAATTCTGAGAGATTTCAAACATAAATCTACGCACACACACACGCACGCATGCACGCATGCACACGCACACACACACACACACACACACACACACACACACACACACACACACACACACACACACACAGTGTCTGTATTCCTGAGAACATAAATGTTATAGGCAAATCCACATAAGTTATGACATGCTCACAGAATCTTTAAGGGCAGACACATGCAGTGACAAACAATGTACAACACATGCTGCCAGCACATGTGATGTGATAAAATACCCTTATAACGTTGAGCCATGACCATGAATTCGCTTATGGCCATACACACCTACCTTTAAAAAACTCACCTATGCGAATGCACGTTCACACACAGGCACACACAGAGGCTTCCAGGCAAGCAAACATTCATATACGTAGTCTTACAGTAATAAACACTCTCCCTCTCTCTCTCTCATACACACACACACACACACAAACACACACACACACACACACGCACTTTGGGCTCTGGGCTGTATATTGCACACTGGCGCATGGCGCATTGTCTAAAAATCGCTATTGTACACCTGGTCAGAGGTCTATGGCGAGTTGTTTATATGTTATTTTAAGAGCGCACTGTCAACAGTCATATTGGCGGGTGTACCTATCATCCATGAACGCACACCAGCGCACGTCCAAGCAAAACATTACAAATTGCACGATTACAATAGGAAACATAATTAAAATAAAGATATTACAAAATACTGTACATCTCATAATGAGTAGTTCACCATCATTTGCAAATTAGTAATGACAGTTAAAAGTGATTAGGGGAGAGGCGAGACACATATGGAGCACAGCTGAAGACGCACTGTCACGGAGAAGAAACTCCTCTGCAGGATAAATGCTGTTTTATTCAGTCTTTTGAGCAATATTAGGGTAAGCGTTGCTTTTTCCAGCCTATGTTTTCGATGGTAACCCATTGTCAGTCAATAGTGAAAGTAACTGCATATAACTTTATTGTCATTGACTGACACCATGGTAAAGTTAGTTTTACTTTGCCAATGAGTTCAAATAATAGAGGAGTGCAAATGCGTGAAGGTTATGCTAGGTTTTAGTAAAGCATGGTTTAGTGGAATTCCATACGGTCTCGCAAGCAGCCTCCTTTAAATGCGTCGTTGAATGTCCAAATACCGATGCATTTATTTGACATCGCGCTTTGCGCCGTTAAATGGGATGACAGATGTCATTCTCATTGGTTTAAATGATGTTAAGCCCCAAACACACCCATGACTGATTAAAAAACCTAGGAACACCTTGTTGCGCCATGCTCTCGACGATTGATAACGAAAACCCTCCCAATGTGGACTGGACATGTCCTACTAAATTTGAATAAGCTTTTGACGAGTGACGATGTGCTTTTTACTGTCATGATAGGGCCCTCTATCTTCCACTCCAGTGCAATTGACTTTGCGCAAGTCGCTTTGTGGGCGGATCTTGGGCGCTGTTGCTATTTTACCGGCGGGATAATGACTGTTGCGTCCGACGCAAATCTAAAATGGGGTGGTCTGTAGTAGCTACATTACTCATGGGTGTGGTTTGGGCGTAACATGCAATAATCAGAGCGTCATCTCACATTCCCTTTAACAACAGGCACGCTTGTTCCATAGCGGATTGCTATTATGATGGCGGTTCACAGCTTGCTAGTTAGGAACAGTTTGCTATTGATTTTTCCTCTTGACAAAATGTAATACAGAAATGTCCCTTTCCGATGTTTTGGGATCACTCTCACTGAATCACGAGGTTATGAATGCATGGTGATATTTTTGCAATCTAACATTGTCTCACTATAGACAATGCAGATCTTCAGTCGGATAAGCTCTCCTCTCCCGTGCTGCTGCTGGGGCATTTGGGTTAAATGGCATCGGCTAGCAGTTCAACATCACGTCTCATTAAGTCCTCTAATATTTCCTAATTTATGTCATCAACACATCTGTGATTCGTGGAAATGTGTACGCTAGATTTATACCTATTTTTTCACATCGGACACCATACTGATTTCCCTCGTGTAGCAATATTTGTCCTTGTAATTATGTATGGTTTGGAGAAATGGGAACTGCGTCGTATAGATTAGAGGAGCAAAGTGCATTGCGCAACACAGGCGCCCAAGCATGCGCTCCTGCAGGTGTAAGCTACGGCTGTACCTTACCATCAGGCAACTCAACAACGAGAAACAGTTTCCAAGTTGACCTAACTTTCCAACTCTGCACAGTATCCCATTAACTGCATGGCAGTAGGCTATTTACAATATTTTATGTAAAGTAGAGTTTGTAAACACGTTATCATCAACTTAATGCACACACAACTTTTGTTTGAGCAGGAGAGAGAATAACAATGAATGGACGCAGCAACTACAGAAATTGTAGCCAAGGCTACTTGCTGCTTTCTTTTACTATCTATGGTTGCTGGTTAACAGCACAATAAGCTGATTTACGCTAATTCACAAACTCAAGACTTCAAGGCCATCATGGATATAAAACATTTTTTGAAAACAACGAAAGGATGGAGGGAACATAGCTCGGAGTTATTTCAGATGGGCTACAACAAGGTATGCAAAATTGTGGCACCTGTCAAAATCTTAGTGCAGCTGGAATAATGCTTATAGGCTGGTGTTAAAGCGCACACGGTGTTTAAAGCCATACACGGTAAATTGGAACAAAACTAAAGGTAAGTTTAGCCTTTATAGGGCTGTATAAAGTTGTCCAAATTAATAGGACGTAATTAGGCGTTGTTGTTGTAAAGATATTGCATGTACTGTAGATGTACTATATAGGCTACTAAATTTTTAGTTGACCAATGCACGAACAAAACCGGGAAACGGACAAATATTATCAAGGCTTTGAATGTTTCCATCTGTGCCTGGTGTCTGTAGATCTGTGTGCATAGCATTCATTCCTGCCTGTGGCCATGCATGCACCCTTAAAATAGCATCTGAATTTGCGCCACTGACTTTAGACCAGGAGGTTCCTGGTCTGTGGCGGAATTGTTTTCTGAAACTGCAAAATATCAACAGGGACCGTTTGCGCCGGAACACGCCCCCTCTTTTCGCTGAAAAGCCCGCGTGGGCACACATGTACCTATGGAGGGAAAATTCCAATATGCCCTGACTGCAAAAT
This sequence comes from Alosa alosa, assembly GCF_017589495.1. Classification (NCBI taxonomy): domain Eukaryota; kingdom Metazoa; phylum Chordata; class Actinopteri; order Clupeiformes; family Clupeidae; genus Alosa; species Alosa alosa. The sequence goes on from NC_063191.1 coordinate 13,711,390, forward strand.
AGGAAAGACAAAAGCGCGAGTATGCAAAGTCAATTGCGCTGGAGTGCAAGATAGAGCCCATAGTGTGTTACTCATTTAATAAAAACAATGAGCACCACTGCTTCAACTCTCTCTCTTTCTCTCCCTCTCTCTCTCTCTTTCTCTCCCTCTCTCTCTCTCTTTCTCTCATCTCCCTCTTTCTTTCTTTCTCTTCTCAGGTAGAAAGAGTGCATCTGGTCTTGCACAACTGGAGCCCATGAACAGTTGTGCCCTGGGGCTGCACAGGCGTGCGATACTGCAGGAGAGGAGGAGAGGACCCTGTATGGTTGACTGATGAGACCTGTCTTTCTGCTCAGTATGGTGCCATATGTTGTCTGGAAAGCTGCCACCAATGTCAGACAGCGTCGGGGGGAGAGAGGCTGTTACATGACTGCTGCAGTAGAACACAGTGTGACAGCACTGGGACATAAAGGGAACTCAGTTTATTGCAGAAATGGTGGTATCCCCTTTGATTGTGGCTGTTGTCATGAATGGATTATGAACTTTCGGGCCCCTGGCCCCAGATGTTTTAGGGGCCCCCCACTAATTGTCGCATATGTGGGAGGGGGGGGTTGGGAAATCAGGAAATCACATTAAACAAATTTTTTAATTTGTTTGATGTGATTTCCTGTATTCTGGTGCATTTTGGGGATGGCCAATACTTTAATTCAATTAGATTCATAGCCTATCCTGATGTGTTGATACTGAGGCAATGATTCCATGCAAAGGCTTGGGCTTCAGGGCCCTCGGTAGGCCTGTGCAGTAATCCATCCCTGGCTGTTGTCACTAAATTGTGGTGGTTATAATTAATGGGGTGGCTCACACTAGATTGCTGTGGTTCTCACTAGACTGTGAAGGTTGTTTGTAGATTGTTGGTAGGTGCTTCTTACCAGATTATTCAGGTTCTTGATACCATGGAATCAGATAGCATGCACAACACATATACTATATGGACAAAAGTATTGAGACACATAATCACTGGATTCATGGGGTCCCATAGAGGTTGAATAAGAGGGTCCCCAAGATCGACTCCTGGGGAACACCATAGGTCAAGGATGAAGGCTGTACTAAGGTCCAATAACACTAGGACTGATGTTTTCTGCCTGCATCTGTATTGAGGTGCAAGCTATGTCATTAAAAAGAGCCGTTTCAGTGCTGTGATTTGCCCGAAACCTGATCGAATGTAATCAAAATACCCATTTGATGTTAGGAAGGTGGTTAGTTAATTAAAAACTATTTTTTCAATAATTTTGCCAGTAAAAGGTAGATTGGATATGGGCCTGCAATTGTTTAGCATGGTGGCATCCAAGTTATTCTTCTTGAGAAAGGGCTTTACAACATCTGTTTTTAGTGACAGAAATGTGCCAGATAGTAATGATACATTTACAATGTAAAGCACGTCTGCTGCTATGAGGTGAACAACAGATTTAAGAAAACTGGTAGGTAGAGTGTCTAAGCCACATGTGGAAGAGTTGAGGTTCTGTACAGTTTTTACAAGAGTTTCATAGTCTATCAAACTAAACTGTCATCAGTTTTTAGAAGAGTTTCATAGTCTATCAACAAACTAACTGTCATCAAGTTGATACATTTTGCCTTTGAAAAAAGATGCAAACTCATTATATTTATTAGTTGAGAGAAGTTCAGGTGCTAATTGTGATGGGGGAGTTTGTTAACTTCTCCATAGTTGAAAATAGCACACGAGAGTTATTTGTACTACTGATGCTATTTGAGAAGAAAGACTGCCTTGCTTTGCATATTTTAGAATTATACTTGCGGAATGCGGAGCATGTCTATGGATTTCATAGTGGATTTGAAGGTTGTAGTTTGTATTGTATACTGACTTGAATTTTAAGTAAGAGATTTTAAGCAAAGGAAACACGCGGTTCCGTTTAAAAAGAAGCTCACTAGTTCAGCTTGTTGTACAACTTTTGTTGGCCCTATAACAGCGATAGCATGGACAGTTAGCTTGTTTACAGTTGATTCCATTGTTGCGAAGCCTGCCTTCAGGCTCAACCGTCATCCTACTATCGTTGTTATAGTTACCATTCATAAGCATTGATATGAAACGGCGATTAAACTTTTTTTACCAGATCTACTTCATAGGTGTCCGTTATTCAGAATTAAAAGCCACCCCGCCAGCCAATCAGAAAAGAGTATTTCTTCTCTCCGGGTGATAATGGAGCAATATCATCCATAATATTTGGCATTTTTGAATTAAAATGATCCAGTAGATAATCTACTGACTCTGACAGTTTACGAGATGTCTACATTGTTGTCTAAATGTCTAGAATGTTAAAGTTTTAGCTGGATTACAGTGGTTCTCATTAGATTGTGTTTGTCCCTTATTAGACCACAGTTCAGCTCTGATCTGCTCTGAAATGAGACAAAAGTCACACACATACACACACACACACACACACACACACACACACACACACACGTGGTGCGGAGCGACGTCCCTGACCCCCTTCTGTGTGTGTCGCTCTGAGGGCTATTTTCATCCCGGAGTCGAGCGTCTGCCAACCCGCGTGCCCGCATGGTAGCTGGCACCCGCCACTTAGAGGGGCACTTATAGGGCACTAACACCATAGTCAAGAGTCAGACAGCAGTACACAAAGCCTCAGCCCACACTCACAGTAAAAACAAAAAGCCCAGGCCCTTGGTTTCACTCAGCAGCACTTTCCTGACTGTTCAATGGCCGTCTGTTATTCATCGTGTTTCGTGTCAGGAGCTGAACTAAACAAAACTAAACCTAGACCTGTAAAGCGCTCTCTTCACATGCTCACACAGCAGACCGCAGCACACCTACAAACTTTCCCACACAAACACACACACACACACACACACATAACCGCACTTGTGTTTACACACATGCGGCGTGTGTCGTTTTTTATGTCCGTGGCTCTGGGCATGGCTCATCTCCTCGGCCTCGCTCTTCGCTCGACGCTGGCATCCCGAGAGCTCGCCGTACCTCAGCTCTCACTCACGGTAAAGGGAAACATTTACACTGCGTCATTAGCGCCGCCACGGCTACGGCACGGAGAGAGGAATCCTGGAATACTTTCCAGAGGCTCCGCACCTAAATAACCCCATGCCGCCACTGGGCACAAAACCTGGCGGAGGGGCTCTGTTAGGAGGAAAGCCTGTCGAGCGCCGGCAGAGTTTGTGTCTTTTTGCTCTTTAATGAGGGGCAGTCCTGGGCGTTTTTTATGGGCAGCTGTGTCAAACTGCAGACGGCTGAGGGGGGTGGAGGGGTGTGATCATGTCACTGGTACTAACGATGAGGAAAAAGTCTTCTCTAACCTGATTGAAGTCAGATGGGATTAAGCTATGAGAACCGCATCCAATCTAATATGCGAGGCTTATTTTTCCCATAGGTAACGTGAACTACATTAACTTAATTCTCACTTCTTCCTATTCTAAGTGAGGCTAATCTGACACATGGACATGCCCTCAGAATCAGACTGCCATACACACCAACCCAAATCACAGGCTTCACATTCATTGACTAAACAAGACCATGATGCGAACACCTATCAATAGAAATCTTGCTTCCTTAGGCCACAACACTGACTGAATCAAATTTCATTTTTGAAGCCATTTTCACAGTGAGTGCACTTCATCTCTTAACAAATTCAAAAGAAGCACAACCACACACATAAGAAAACGCCAGCACTCCGATAGAAAGTGGAGCTCACTGACAATCGCTGCTTACCGCTGCCTACTATGCAGACAGCTTCTCCAGATGACATCAACAGACAGGCAGGGCAGCACAGCTCAGACCACTGTTTAGCTTAGCTTAGCATAGATTAGCTTAGCCTAGCTTCCCCCTGATGAAAGAGCCTGCTGTAGCATCTGCAGTCTGTCTCACCTTGGCAGCATACAGGAGATAGAGTAGGAGTTTGTGTGGGGGGGGGGACAGAAAGCAGAGCATGGGATGGGAGCAGGAGCGGAAGCAGAGGTAGGTGTGTGGGACCTGTGGGTGGGTGGGGGGGTGCGGTACTCACTCTTGCACAGCCCGCGCTATAGAAAGTGCCGTGGATCCGGTCTCGTTAACACTGTCCAAGGTCACGTTTGGCAGGTCGTCGTCATCACTGTCACTCTTGATATGTCTTGGCGACAGGCCGTTGGGGTCTGTGTGTGCTATGGAGAGAAAGAACAAAAGTGAGAGAGAGAGAGAGAGAGAGAGAGAGATGGTTAGTCAGCTGATGGGCTGTAAAAAGTTTTTGCTACTTGGACTGGATCTATCTGTTTCTATGAGTTAAGGGTGAATTTATTTCACCAAAAAACAATTAATGTTTGAATAAAATGTATTTCACTATAAAAAAGTATGGTGATAGATTCATGAAAAATTCCACAGAGATTTTACAAAATTGGAGGACCAGGAATCAGACAATTTCCATATTTCCTAGCAAACCATCAAACCATCCCCTAGAAAAAACAGTATTTCCATCATATTAGACTTTACCAGTGCTGTGTATCCATTCATAGAATGACCATTTCCGGTTAACCACACTAATGCCACATGAGTGTTATCAAAACAGAGCACTCAAAGTCCTTGGGGAGAAACACTGTGCAAAAGTGCTGCTGTTTCATAATCTGAAGTGCCACATATGCCACAAAGGGGAGCGTTTCTATGTTCCCCGGGTCCTATGTTCCCTGCTTTGTATGGGACTGGGGAACATAGGACCCTTTTTTAAAACCCTAACCATAACCCTAACCCTAATCCTAACCCTAACCCCGAGCGGGGAACACAGGACCCGGGGAACATAGGACCTGGGGAACATAGGGATGACCCCCATATAAGGATATGACTTTTTTCATTAACGCAGAAATGTAAGATTCCCACAGATGTCAATACACAGTACACCAGCTGCTCCCAGTGCTTGGGGTGTTGAGTGGTTTGTGTTTGGTCACACTGGTCAAGATGACAATCACCCTGGGTAAAATGGACCACCAACACACACACATTCCCAGAACCAGTCACAAATTACACAGCAGTTCCAGGCCAAATAGGATCTGCTTATTTTAAAACGTTCTCCTATTTGCTTAAGGTGAGTGCACAGTACTTAGGCAATACTCTGCACCATCTGCGAGAACACAAAAGATTGGTGTAACATTCTATTAGGGGGTCAGAGCGGACGTGAGGGTGCCCTCCGACACAACACAGGCACCGACTGCACATCGATAGAAAAACCAACTATGCCTCAGTTTGGTATGTATGTCCAAGGCCTTAGAGTGTACTGTCTGAACATAGTGGGAGAGTTGGTGAGACTGTATTTATGTGTGTGTGTGTGTGTGTGTGTGTGTGTGTGTGTGTGTGTGTGTGTGTGTGTGTATGTGTGTGTGTGTGTCTGTCTGTGTGTGTGTGTGTGTGTG
>NC_063191.1:13721786-13729286 GCF_017589495.1 Alosa alosa
CTCTGTGTAGCTGAACTGACTAAGGTGAGGTGTTAACCACACCAATGTAACCACACTGGGGTGGTACTGGTACACAGAAGGTGCAGTTGACACTTTGGAACAATTACATGTACCATTACACAGCTAGCACAGACTGATAAAAACTCAATACAACAGCCTACTGCCATGCAAGCTGTATCTCAGGAATGACCACATATAAATCCTCCTTACCCTCCTCCCTCTCTCTCTCCCTCCCTCCCTCACTCTCTCCACCCTTTCCTCTCTCCATCCCTCCCTCTCACCTTTGATGTGGCTCTTGTTGTCGTCCAGCAGTGGCAGCATGATGGTGGAGTTGAGGCTGGCAGGCGAGCGCACGGTCGTGTACATGAGCGGCACCGACTGGACCACCACGGGAATGCGGTGCACGTGGCTGTGCCCGTGGCCGTGGCCGTGCGGCATCTTGCCAGGGCTGGAGGCTGGTGGGGGCACCGGGTGGATGATGTGCAAAAACTGCTGCCCCCTCATGCCCCCTCCGCCACCGCCCGACGGCGGGGACGCCACCAGGGGGCCCGGCGTGAGCACCGAGGGCATGCCGCCGGTGGAGGTGATGACAGACGGCGACGACGAAGACGAAGACGAGGACGATGAAGAAGAGGATGGCGAGAAGGCCGAGGCGACAGGCGAGGCTGTGGCGGAGGGTGGGGACGGGCGGGGCTTGTTGATGGACAGGTCCACGGGCTCCGTCTGGGTCTGAAAGTGGTCAGAGGAGAGCAGGTCTTCGGGCGGCTCGGACTTCACTTTACTCAGCAGGAGGGGAACCGCCTCCATATCAGGGTAGCTGCGCACTTTAGGAGACTGGGGGAGAGAGAGGGAGAGAGAGAGAGAGAGAGAGAGAGAGAGGGAGAGAGAGAGAGAGAGGAATACAGCATGACAGGTTAGACAAGAGAGAGGGTGTCTGATCAGCATGTTAGTGGTTCATTGTTGAACATATTAGATAGTGACAGTGTGTGTGTGTGTGTGTGTGTGTGTGTGTGTGTGCGTGCGTGCGTGCGTGCGTGCGTGTGTCTTCACAATTGAAATCCTACAGAGGCAGAACTTCTAATGAGGCCCACATACAGTATGAATGGGTGACTTATGGGTGAGGGCTGTGCGTGAGGAGCTGAGATAGTGGATGTTTGTGTGCAGAGGGGATGTGATTGGAAGAGGAACATGGAGAGAACAGGAAGTACTGCGGCAGCACAGTGTGTGTGTGTGTGTGTGTGTGTGTGTGTGTGTGTGTGTGTGTGTGTGTGTGTGTGTGTGTGTGTGTTTTGTGTGTGTGTGTGTGTGTGTGTGGGTGGGTGTTTTGAATGTGTGTGTGTGTGTGTGTGTGTGTGTGTGTGTGTGTGTGTGTGTGTGTGTGTGTGTGTGTGTGTGTGTGTGTGTGTGTGTGTGTCCCTGCTGCTTCTCATCAGTCCCTGAGGGGCTGCACGCCTCGCGGCTCCAGTCATATCTGTGCTTAAGCTCTCCACTGATGCTGGAAAAACATCATATGGGCCCAATTTCCTGACCCGCTTTCCCATTGGCATGAGCCTCCCTGGACCATGGTGGTGGCTCACCTCTGTGTGTGTGTGTGTGTGTGTGTGTGAGTGTTTGTGTGTTTGTGTGTGTGTGTGTGTGTGTGTGTGTGTGTGTGTGTGTGTGTGTGTGTGTGTGTGTGTGTTTGTGTGTGTGTGTGTGTGTGTGTGTGTGTGTGTGTTTGTCAGTATGTGTGTGGTTTTCTCATTGTGAATGTGTCTGTGCTGAGTGTCACTGCATGTCTCTCTCTTTATCTGTGTAAGTGTCTGTGTGTCTGTGTGTGTAGTTGTGAATGTGGTGTGTGTCTGTGTGTGTACTTCTGTGCATGGTGTGTGTAGGTGTGCTCTTGTGTGCTTGGCTTGTGTTTGTGTGTGCGCTTGTATTCTTGGCTTGTGTTTGTGTGGTGTGGTGTGTGTGTGTGTGTTTGTGTGTGTGTCTGTGTGTGTGTGTGTGTGTGTGTGTGTGTGTGTGTGTGTGTGTGTGTGTGTGTGTGTGTGTGTGTGTGTGGTGCATCCCAGGAGCCTCTCCTACTCAACGTTTTATAGAAGTACTTTGGCCCAAGGTCATACTAAAAGGTGCTACAATAAGCATTCAAGCCATAACTTTGGCCCATCCCCACTCATGAAACAATTTAAAAGGACACAGGTCCACACACACACACACACACCCACGCATACACACATGCCAACGCACACACACACACACACACACACACACACACACACACACACACACATAAACAAACAACACACACAAGGCCATGAGTACTGTTGTCTAGCATTTCACTGCACGTAGCCCAAGATTGCAAGTTTCAGAGTGGCCCAAATATGGCCCCCACATTCTCCCCCTGAGACAACAGACAGTGTACACACACCGACAGCAGTGCAGCGCAGCACAGCACAGCACAGCACAGCGTGTCTTACACTCTATAAACTAACCACCGCATGGAGAAGGGGTTCCTCCTCAGACACACTGTGGGTTTTAGGAGCTAGGGTAGGCATGGTAGAGACAGGGTGTGAGAGAAAGGGGGGGGGGCCAGAGAAAGAGGAGGGAGGGAGAGAGAGAGAGAGAGGAACAGGAGAGTGAGGGCAGAGTGAGAGAGAGAGAGAGAGAAAGAGAGAAAGAGGAACAGGAGGGTGAGGCAGAGTGAGAGAGAGAGAGAGAGAGAGAGAGAGAGAGAGAGAGAGGGATAGGAGGGTGATGAGGGAGGGCGATGACTGAACGGCTGCTCTGGCTGAGACACAGTGAGGGCATCAGAGGGAGATGAGAGCTGCTGGACAGGCCACTAATCATGACAGAGCAGCCCATTATGTGAGCACATGGTGGGGCTGGGGGGACTGAATGGGCAGGGAGTTGCTCAGACTCTGGTGCAGCAGATGCGGGAAACGTCAAGAATCCAGATTTTTTTTTTGCTCCTTTTTTTTGCTTCTTCTTCCAGCAGATTCAGCGTTCGCTGTGTTTACTGCCTCACATTTCTTTGTGAGCCGGTAATGCGGTTTGAATGGGCCAGTGCAGCAAATTACTTGTTTTTTTTTCTTCCCTTGCTCTCCTTGTTTTCTCTTTTTTTCCCTTTTTTTTTGGAGGGACTATTTTAATCCAGACTTGTGTAGTCATTTTCGAGCCTACAGGAACTGTTACTGCCCCGTGATTCAGCAGACGAGGCGCACATAACAAATCAGCACCGCGGCTAGCCCTGCTCCGTTCCGAACAAAACAAGTCTGCTGCCGACAGCAAGGCCATGTGACCTCGTGACCCTGGGCGAGGTCCACATTGGGGTCAAAGGGCGCTGTCACAGTTCAGGACTCTCCAACCTCAGGGGTCAACCTTACAATGCCATACTGATGACTTGGAATAAAAACCCTGACTAACGCTGATTTGTCTGCCAAACAAACCACCTGAATAGACTGAGAAGAAGAGGACTCCACAATGAGACACACTGCACTTCATTTAAAATATTGACAAAGGGACTAATGATGATCCATTCATGACCTGTTTAGTTCAGTCTTTCAGTTAGACAGGGTGGATCTACATCAGATAGAATATTTCACTCTTACTGCCTCTAGGGCAAAGTCACTTCCTGCAGTCCAAAATACTAAATTATGCTGGTAATCACGACTAATGTTGTACTAACTAATGTGCAGAGCTGTCGATTAGTGGGTGTCTAATAGGTGTAACGGGAAGGGAGAGGTGGCTGTAACAATTTTATGTTTTTCCAAATTATTATGCCATTTTAATACACAATTCTAAACCAGAACCACCAAGCTTTGTTGAGCGTATCTGTTTCCCCCCTACGAATAACAGCAAACAATTGGTATGTTTGCTACGTGTAGGCCTGTTTGTTTTGAAGGAGATGTGAGTTTCCTCTCTAACAGATAGGGAAGACAATGGCCACGTTCTCCAGCGGCGGCTGCGGTGGCGGCTATGTGCGTGTGTGAGCACAAAAAGCTGTGCTGTTCAGGAGAGCCAGGGCTGGATGGATCTCCCAGGGTGGCTGGCTTCGCAGGGCGTTTATCCGCAGGCTTTGTCTAACACCAAACAGAATCCCTGCTCCTCCGAGCAAATCACCCCTCAGAAGCGCCACGGAAGAGAGAGACCTCAAGTGCTTCATGCAGGAGAGCAAGGCAGGGACGAGGAACGAGGAAGAGACAGAGGGAGAGAGATAGAGAGAGAGGGAGAGAGAGAGAGAGAGGGATACAGGAAAGAGAAGGGAGAGAAGGAGAGAGACACAACACATTCACTCTCCATCCTTTCCATTCCCTGTGATGTATCCTTTAGGGTAAGATTAAGAAGCTCTGCTGCATGTGTGTTTTGTGTTGTTTGTGTTGTGTATATAGGACAGTAGTGCTGTGTGTCGCCTGGAGGCAGACTCGCCGCAGGCTTTCTATCCCCCTGAGGAGCATCTCCTTCCAACAGAAATCTGTTCATTCCTCCCTGTGTCGCCTACCCCCACCCCCCACCCCCCTTTCCTGCTTAAGCTCACTAAGGCTCACTGAGCTTAGCATTCTTATTTTTTTCTATTTCCTCTGGTGTTCCCACACACACATTGCTGCACTCACTAGGGTGAAGAACCTCAACCAACAAAACAACAAACTAATTTTATGCTGTTCAGGGAAAAAAGCGAGGTGCGTAAAAAAATGTACATGACAGAACACATGATAGAAACAGGCCTGATAGTTTTAGATACTCCAAAGAACTAAGGCCTTCAATGTGCACAGTAATGGAGGGCAGGAAAGCTTCATCCACAGCTAATTGTTCTCATGCAAAAAAAAAAAAAAAAACTAAATTGAGAGAGATGCTCAGGGCGTTACAGGGACCAAACAGCACACCCCAGTAACTGCATTTGCATATGAAGTGGCCCTCTTAGTTTTAATGTCATTTCAGTGGAAAAAACACTCACACGTATACACACACACACACACACACACACACACACACACACACACACACACACACACACACACACACACACACAGAGCAAATGTTTCCTAACCTCACCCACCCCCACTCTCGCTTTTGCACACACCCTCTCTGCTCCAGTGCTTCCTTCCAGCCCTACCCCTTGCCCTTTGCCGGCCTGATGCTTCTCTTCTCTTCTGTTTATTTGGGGACACTGCTGCCTGGCCAGGGCTTATTTTCCAAACCTTATGGGTTGGGTGAAACCCTTCCGACGGGAGGCAAGGCCTTTTCCGGCAAGCCCCTGGCCCCTGGCCACCCCAAATCAAGACCACGTTTGTTGTTGTCTGCATATGTCTGGGTACGCGTGGCCGTGTGTTGTCTGAACAGGGGGAAAAAGACAAAAAAAACCCTGTCGTGATGCACTTCAAAGAGAGACTGTTGTGTGGGCTGCACACTTCCTGCTGTTTTGAGACAACGACTGCTACACATATGGATAACTGCCTCCGATCGAGACCCATTAGGCAGGAGACTGCACTTCCTCATCGGGAGGGAGAGGGATCAGGGAAAGGGGAAGCAGTGCGCAGACAGGCCCATCAATACCGCTCAAGCCCAACTCGCTCACAATGTGTGAAGTTATTAGCCCGCCAGCCAGCTGCTGCTTCTTATCATCACTTACAACTGTAATATGATTTTAAGCAAACAGATGCCACCGCAAATATTTACTAAGTGATACGAGTGAGTGTGATGGAGGCGAGTGAGCGAAACAGACCCTCTTGTGCGTGTAGCGTGTGATTGGCCCTTGTGCCATTGTGAACTCCATTGCCTTACCATTGCACCCTCTGTGAATAGCTCGCCTGTTGGAAATTTCGAGCCATTCTTGAGTAGAAAACTTGGGTAGCAACTCATTTCAAGCAAATTCCTCGTAAACAGATAACAGAAACTGTGACTAATATGCAGAATAAGGCCTGTTTATTACACACATAGGTGTGGTCCCTCTGGTGGAAAACATGAGATGAAAGGAGGAGGGCTGCATGAGGCAAACAGAACCATGAACAGAGAGAGGGTGAGGGAGAGAGGGAGAGAGGGAGAGGAGAGAGGGACAGAGAGAGAGAGAGAGAGGGTGAGGGAGAGAGGGAGAGAGAGGGACAGAGAGAGAGAGAGAGAGGGTGAGGGAGAGAGAGGGAGAGAGGGAGTGAAGGAAAGTGAGAGGGAGGTATGAAACTAAGAAGGGTTGAAACAGAAGTAAAGAGAACATTACGAATGAGAAAAAAGAGAGAAACTAAGTCTTTCTCTCTCTTCATCCCCCTCCCCCTTTTCTCTCTCTCTCTCTCTCTCTCTCTCTGTGCATCTGTGCCTTTGCCCTGCCAAGATGGCGGTCCTGGCTGCAGTGGCCTGCACGTCTGGAGGCCCTGTGAGCATTCCTGCTCCAGCTGTGGCTCTCCGCAGCCCCTCTCCCCTCTCCCCTCTCCCCTCTCCCAGGGCAGAGCTCCCAGCCTCAGCCCTCCAAGCCTGGGAGTAATTAGGGGTATCGCAGGGGTGGGGGTGATGGGGAGAGGAGGAAGGGGTTGGTTGGTTTGTTGGACCGTGTGTGTGTGTGTGTGTGTGTATGTGTGTGAGTGTGTGTGTGTGTGTGTGTGTGTGTGTGTGTGTGTGTGTGTGTGTGTGTGTGTGTGTGTATGTGTGTGTGTGTGTGTGTGTGTGTGTGTGTGTGTGTGTGTGTGTGTGTGTGTGTGTGTGTGTGTGTGTGTGTGTGTGTGTGTGTGTGTGTGTGTGTGTGTGTGTGTGTTTGTGTGTGTTTGTGTGTGCATGTGCATCTGTATGAGTGGGTGGGTGGGTGTATGTGTGTGCAGTGTAAGGAGGAGAGCGGCGTGTGAGTGTGTGTATGTGAGTTTGCATGTCTGTGTGTACATGTGTGTGTGTCGTTGACTGGGTGGGTGTGTGTGTGAGTGTGCAGAATGGAGAGAGAGAGAGAGAGTGTGTGTGTGTGTGGGGGTCAGATTGTCTGAAAAACAACTGCTCTCTTACCCCTTGTTCAGATTCCAGAGGTTCTGCTTTGACTCTGACTGCAGGCATTCCATCCAGCATTAACATCCTGTTATTGGTGGCGTCTGTGGGGGGGAAGAGAGGGAGAGAGAGAGAGAGAGAGAGAGAGAGAGAGAGAGAGAGAGAGAGAGAGAGAGACATGGGGGAGGGGAGAAGGAGAAGGTGTACGGCACACTCTGCTGACTTAGTCATGACTAAGCGGCTCTCGTGTGACTCCTGCTCACCCCTGGCATACTGCGGCCGACCCCCAAACATGGGAAATAACAATGACGGACGCAACAATGGAGCGGCCGGCGATGATGTCATGGTGGCATTTGAGCTCTCCGAGCAGTCCAGGTTTATGGGCTCGGTGTAAACATGTACATCTAGCCTGTAATTACACACCGCTGTGGTGCTACGGGAACTGGCTGTTGAGATTAGCGAGGGCAATCCACATCACAGTGACGGCTAAGCACACCGGTGCTGATTCATATCTGGTTACAGGAAATTACTTACAAAATCATAAACATGTTCACATATCTTAAT
>NC_063191.1:13744286-13756786 GCF_017589495.1 Alosa alosa
CACACACACACACACACACACACACACACACACACACACATATTGTACACACAAACAGCAGCAGGTTTTGTATGAACAAACAAGAGCTGTAAACTAAATCCATAATATTAAGCAAGCAAATGGGAAAGTAATTAGTATTATTACTGTAACCCTGGAAGTGAATTATAGACTGTAATTAAATCATGTATCCTAGTAGTGCGCTAAAATATAAACTCATTATCTGATTCAGTGCTGACATTTTGACACATGGGGGATTTATGACACTGCAAGTAGCACCGAGGCTACAAGCTCTCTCTTCTCTAAATCAGTTATTCTCAGTGCAATAGACTTCTACTGGGGCTTTCCCTCTGTTTCGGCTAAACAGACTCAAATTAAATAGATTCATTCATTTCCTGTTTAAACAAATAAAGGGGTGTATGTGTGTGTATATGTGTGTGTGTGTGTGTGTGTGTGTGTGTGTGTGTGTGTGTGTGTGTATGTGATGTGTGCGTGTGTGTATGTGATGTGTGCATGTGTGTGAATGTGTGTGTGTGTGTGTGTGTATAGGAGAGAGAGAGAGAGAGAGGAGAGAGGGAGGGAGGAGGTCAGGAGTGGCAGAAAAGGAGTGCATTATCATCAGCACAATAACCCACTCCTCAGTTTCCAGGGGCCTGTCACTTCCTGCAGCCCTTAATGGCCAGCTCCTTTAAGCAGCCTCCCTGCCACATCCTCCCCCTAGCCTATCTATCTCTCTCTCTCTCTCTCTCTCTCTCTCTCTCTCTCTCTCTCTCTCTCTCTTGCATTCACTCACTCACTTACTCACTCACTCACTCACACTCAGATGTGTGTGTGTGTGTGTGTGCGTGCACACAAACACGGAAACACACGCACACACACATGTACACATGCATACTCGTAGACACATACACTGACATATAAACACATACACAGTCACACACACATTGATACACATACATGTACAATCATATAGGGTCTCCTTCAGTGTACCCCTGCCCCACATGCTTACAAAAACATACGTACACACAGTAGGTTGGACAATGAAGTCGGGTGGGGGGTTGGGGTTGTCCAGGCAGGTATTGTTATTTGAGGCAGCAGCAGTAGCAGCAGTAGCAGGGCCAATCGCCCGAAGCAGTAGCGGCACTGGAGCTGGTGACCCAGAACCAGGATGTGAATGCCCCCCTCCTGCTGACGAAGTGGGGGCCGGTCTGGTCCTCCCCGGCGTCTCTGTGAGCCACCCAGAGCTCCCCCATGCCCCCAAGGTTCCAAATTGATTCCACATGTTGTTTGCGTAGCTTCCCTAAGCGCTTGACCTTAGACTGGAATCAAAGTTCACGCTGACCGGAGCAGTGGTAGCCAGCTGAAGTGTGCATTGTGTAGACACGTGTGTGTATTTGTGTACGTGAGTGAGTGAGTGTGTGTGTGTGTGTGTGTGTGTGTGTGTGTGTGTGTGTGTGTGTGTGTGTGTGTGGTGTGTGTGTGTGTGTGTGTGTGATGCGAGTGTGTGTGTGTGTGTGTGTGTGTGTTTGGATTGTGGAAGACAAGTTGACGGTGGCGCTCGTGTGGTTTCTGTATAGTTTGGATAAGGCGGGCACTACAGTAGATACCTGAGCCACAGGGCGCGGTGTAAATCATGTCAGGTTAGCGACCAAGCCCTGACAGAAACCACAGAATCTTCTTTTCTTGTTGTCATGACAAAGAACAGACCTCTAAAAGTAATGTTTGTTTTGCAATGTTAAGCCAACACCTCGATGGGGTAAGAAAGAAGTCAGGGAGGGAAAGGCTTCAAAACAGAAGTCTGCTCAAGTGTTGGAGATAAGGGGCCATTTGAGACTGATTACTCAATACCCAAGCAGCTAACGCTTGTGCTTCCCCCCACAGTTGTTATTCTTCCACACACTCAAACACACATACACACACACACACACACACACACACACACAGGTGACAGGGCCCAAGGTGTGTGTATGGGGGGAAAAAAGGGTTGAAAAATCAAAGCGCAGAGCACGGTAATAACAGAGCGCGGTCTAATGACACAGAGGAAGATGGTGGCACTTAAAGGGTGATCAGTCCGCCTCTAAGTGCGAGCTGTGGACTTCTACATCCTGTGCAGAGAAATGCGTCAGAGTTTGCACAATCCTCTCTATCTCTCTCTCTCTCTCTCTCTCTCTCTCTCTCTCTCTCTCTCTCTCTCTCTCTGTCAGTCTCTCTCTTGCTATCTCTTTCTTGGGTGTAGTACACATACACATACACACACAGATAGACCCACACATAAAAACACAAACACACACACACATACACACACTGACAGTCTCTCCAGCACACACTAAACACAGCTTTGGTAAACAAGCCTGGGCTGGACTGCGTAAGGGGTCAAGGGTTGAACACACCAGAGGACATGCCAGAGAACATTTTGTCAACTTAGCAAATGTCCAAATAAGCACAGGGCAAGCAGGGTGGTGACGGACAACCCCCCCCCATAACACGGCCCCCACCAACCCCAGCCTCATCAGCAACCCCACTCCGATCAACACCCCCACCCTCAGGGCCCAGAACTCACCCCAAGACCTTTCATCTACAAGACACCCAGTCATCTACAATACAGAACAGCTCGTCATCGTCGGCACCGCGCGAGCACCGCGCTGCCATTTCTATGATGGTGATGGTGATGATGATGATGATGATGATGATGATGACGATGACACAGGAGATAACAATGGCGATTTCAGCCGTGCGAAGCTGTTTTTCTGATGTTCTGTGTCACGACGCATCCAGGGTGGGGGAATGTCTAAAGATAAGGGACTGGCGTTCGCTATACTCCCAATAAATCAATCATTTAAAAGCATTGTGTCAACACTTGTACAGGGGCTACCTTACATCCTTTTATTGTGCACTTATTACACTGTCACTGCTTTAGTCGGAGGGTTTTAAATTACATTTTTGTATTAAAAAAAACTTCCAAAGGGAAAATTATGTGACTAAGCCTAACAATATGATCTGTAATTAATGAGGAACATGGACAAAGCTCTTGGGATAGCTGCAGATTAAACTGATTTTTTTTCTCTCAGTCATGAATAGATTTATGCTACGTTTACACGTGGCCGGCTATTTTCAAAAACGGACATTTCACCCTCTCTGTTTTCAAAAATAACATCATGCACACCTGTCAGTTTTCAGAAAGGTTTTCCTTTACACTAACCCGGGTATATGCCTTCAAGAGCATGCCAAACCTGTACGTGGCAGTGTAAGGAGAAGCTCAAGCCCATGTTAGCCAATTAGAATCAACAACAGCAACGAATCACTTCCTATTTCTCTTTTGAACTGACTAAAAATCTCCGCCTCATCACATAAATCTCTGTTTGTACCTATTTAGACGCAAACAAACAAACAGAGTTTTCCCAAAAAAACGATCAGCCCGGAGTTTTTAAAATCTCCGTTTGCAGGGGGATAAAACCTCCGTTTGCGTCTAAATGACAGGGTCAAACGCAGAAAATCATCACCAGTTGTATCGCTTTCGTTGTCGTCTAAACAGGGCCTTAGCTTCCTATCACTGTCTCTGCTGAAAAATAACATGAACAGGTAAATCCATTCAACTGCAGACCCATGATGACTGCTGAATCTGCTTGTTTTTGTAAGCTCATGTTTTATGACTGACCAGACTCACACACAAGTCATATGTGTATAAGTGTGTGTGTGTGTGTGTGTGTGTGTGTGTGTGTGTGTGTGTGTGTGTGTGTGTGTGTGTGTGTGTGTGTGTGTGTGTTTGAGTGACTGCTTGACTGCATCTGTGTGTGTCACCCATGGACAACTCCTGTGGCCCGATGAAAGGCTGTTGACTTGACAGCAGCAGCGGAGCCCAGTGACGCCGAGGGCCCGTCGGTGGCCAGAGGCCATGCCCAACACAGATGGGGATGCTCCCCACTCTCCCACAATGCCCCTTGCCTTTGGCCCTGCCCCACAGCATGCTCAAGTCGCGGGAAAATAACCACACACACACACTACTCTCTCTCTCTCTCTCTCTCTCTCTCTCTCTCTCTCTCTCTCTCTCACACACACACACACACAAACACACACACTCACACATCCACACACATGCTTTTCAGGGACATGGCCAGCTGCTCCCAGCCCTATTCGACCCAGCCAGGCCCAGTCCACTTCTCAGACAGCGCCCATCAATTATTGAAAAGCGGCCCTGGCCCACCTGTGCGGCTGGCCGCTACCTGTGTGTGTATGTGTGTGTGTGTGTGTGTGTGTGTGTGTGTGTGCACTCAGCGTTAACCTTGAAAACGTCCATGCCCTCACACCCAGCCCTCACACCATTTCCACAGGTGGCCATAGGAACAGGGCTTTCATAGCGGTGGGAGAGGCCAGCAGGCGCTCTTTAATGGCCTCCACTGAAGCCTCCCAATGAGGCAATAGCCCTGCCTTGTGTGATTGGCTACCCGCATCGAGCCCTCTACCTGCTTGATTGTTATCTGGAAGTCTAGAACAAAATCCCCCCCACTGCCTACATCTCACCCCCCCCCCCCAAATACAGCTCGGGTGGCAGGCAGGGCAAGGCAGCGCAACAGCAGAGGGAAGGAAGTGTTTCTCCCCCCCCCCCCCCCCCCCCGTCTTTTTTCCGTTTCTTTCTTTCCTAAGGATCAATACACTATTACATTTAATCACAGCACTAAATTCATACGATTGCAATGGCTTTCGCCAGAGCTGTCGTCAGAGCATATGGCACTTTAGGACCCTTTTTTCCTTTAATATGTAATAAAACAAGAATTCCTTAAACCTAAGTGAGTAGCATAGGCCATATGTGGTACATACAGTCAGAGCATGTAAAAGCCCTGGTGCATTTAATACCAAGATCCACATGCCAAGACATTCCTCAGCGTGTATTATTTTTTTTTGCCCCCCCCCCCCCCCCACAAAAAAAAAAAAGGGCTGCAGAGGAAGAGGGGGGTCTGTTCAGTCTTAAACACATTCAGAGTGAAAGTTAAACAGGACCTAATCTCCCTGGACTGAATACCCTTGAGCTGCAGGGGGTCGGCTCAGACCCTGGCTGTCACACAGTTAAAGGCAAAGGGTCTTGCCTTGGCACAGGGTAGAGTCGCCGAGGTCAGGACACACTTTCCATGTCACACACACTCACCCACCCCTCCACACACACATAGTACACACACACACACACACACACACACACACACACACACACACACACATACATGCAGAGAGAGACATGCACATACACCTCTACATCATATACTGTGGTAGGCCATATAGTCTCTCCCACACACTTTAATGCTCCACACCCACACACACACACACACACACACACACCACCACCACCACCAGCCTTGGACATACACCCACACACACAGACGTCTACACTCCCCTTACTCCCTACATACAAATGCCATTGCTGTCAGCTTCGTCCAGGTCCACTTTAATTGAAAATAACAGCCACGGTCCAGCCCCCCAGCCCCTCGCCAGAGCGCTGCGCTGGGCTGCGAGTGACAGCCACCCATCAATACCAATGACTATTCCACTGGAAGTGCGAGCGGCGCAGATGACACCCAAGACACCACCCATGCAACACCCGCCCCACCTCCACCCCACGCCTCCCACCCCCTGGTGTCCTTCCCGAGCCACCGGAGCCTCCAAATATTTAACCCGTTGCGCGCAGCTCAGAGAGCGGTCTAATAAACCGCTCTTCCGGTACGACGGAGCATATTACTTGCAGAGGCGCAGACACTGAATACACGTTCGCGTAAACTCGCTCAAAAGACACAGCCAGACCCATATGCCAATGATAAAACTTTTTTTCAGTGACACTGCGGGATGAACAGTAGCTCCTTGCACGCCTGCCCTCTTTCACTCTTTCAGCTCAAAGCGCACCTCACAGACAGACTGTCAATATTTAATTGAGAAAAATGGACTCAAGCCGGCCAACAGAGACAAGTTGATGAAACATGCGGTACAAAAAAGCCGTTGCATTATAGGCCTAAATCACAGGGTTTGTTACTAATGGTTTATGTGGTATGCATCAAGAGCGTTTATAAAATCCTCAGCTCAGAAGCGTAGGCTACAACAAAAGTCCGTTATTGCTGTTTCAGTGTTAAGAACTAACGCGGAGAAACGGAAAACAACTGTCACGATTTCTAAGACCACCTTATCTCACTGACGCGCAGCCGTGAGGACCACCGTATGACTTGTCATCTGGTTTGACACTACAATGACAGCTGAACGAGATGCACAATTGGAATAGACTCACCGACAAACACTCACAAAACACACAAACAAAACAGGAAACACGGCAGAGCAAACCATACAGACCTTGTCAGAAGCTGCAGAGCGGTAAACTGTTTTCCTTATACAGTCCGCTCTCTCTCTCTCTCTCGCTCTCTCTCACTCTCCTGCGCGCGCTCGTTTTCGCTCCCTCTCTCTCTCGCGCTCTCTGACTCCCTCCCTCTATGCCGCTCAGCTGCTCCTCGCAGTTCGCAGGAAATGAATGAGGGCTCACAGAGAACTGTTGTACTTGCAAATGACTTACCACAGTCACATGATCCACTAAATGTAGGGTGGGCCAGTGGGTGGAGGCTTCATAAGCAAGAGAAGACAATATACTCTAAGCTTTAACAGCATGCATCGAATTACACGGGGCCCCTTGCGGGAGGTTTCCGACATGTCTGCTTAAAGCTCTCCGAGCTGCGCCTAGGGTACACAGTGTGTGAGCGGTACCTCCCGGTTTAAAGGGGTAGAGGGAACAAGAGGGGGAAAGAGGGTGAGAGAGAAAGGGAGAGAGTGAAACCACAAGCCAGGGTGGGAAATCAGTAGCCTACTGTCCATCTACAGCAGTATCTAAACAAAGTGTCTCATTCTGTTTATATGCCACCCATATTTAAATTCAGTGAACCTGATACATTATATAATTAGCACATTTGAAATATTTAATGTATCTGATATGTTTTTTTTTTTTTAATAAAACGCAAGATCTAATTCATATGGAAGAGATACCATATATCATACATGCGCCAATATAAGAGAGGAAACGTGATGATCCACCAAAGTCCCCAGAGAATCCTAATTAATGTATGGAAAGCAAGAGCTAATTTGCATTCCTGATAGACCTTGCTCTATCAAGAGTTGGGGAGTTGCCTCCGTGAGAAGCACCATCTACTGCTCAACCACAACATTATAGCTTTATACCTAGCTGCCCACCTCCAAATAATCATATACATCAGTATCTTTCACTGTCATTATTGACATTGGCATGGTTATAGAGATACTCCATGGACTATGTTCCATGTATTATTCCTGGTGTTTGTAGACATTGTGAGTGAGAGATTAGGAGCCTATGTTATTTGTAGGATGAGTGTTGGCTACAAGTGATGGCTTGGTAAGTGCTGTATGCAAGGGGAAGACTGTGCACTGGTGATCTTAGATGACCTATTGAGTAGTGATTCATGGTTTCTTGAAGAAAAAAAACAGAAGAAGTACCTTTGAATATGATATCAAAATGTGTGTGTGTGTGTGTGTGTGTGTGCATGGGATCGCTCTCAACTGACGCCTGCGCATCATGGATTACAGCCACGCCATTCTACGGCGGTGTGGAGATGGGAGGGGGTGAACCGGGCGTCACTCCCAGGAGCACAATGAGCCAGCCGTGTCGTGTACACGCTGAGGACCTTCTTCAGGGCGATCATCCCCCCTCTGAAAATGTGCTCGGGAAAAATGGTCTACAGTGCAGGCTACAGCTGCAGCCACCATTGAGAACAAGGCGAGCAATTTCAGCAAAAATAATGACATCTCCAAAAGCACTAGTGCTACTGCTGGAGCTGCTCTCTCTCTTTTTCTCTATTTCTCTTTTTCTCTCTCTCTCTCTCTCTCTCTCTCTCAGTCTGGCTCACAAAGAGTCTTGGCATGTCTTGTATAGAGCTAGGGAGGCAGAGCTAGAATCAGGCTTATGGGGGGTGAAGGGGGTGGGTAGGGAGAAAGGGAGGAGAAGAGAGGAGAGGGAGGAGGGGAGGGGAGAAGAGAGGAGAGAAGAAGAGTGGAGGGAGGAGGGGAGGGGAGGAGAGAGGAGAAGAGAAGAGGGGAGGGAGGAGGGGAGGGGAGGAGAGAGGAGAAGAGAAGAGGGGAGGGGAGGAGGTGGGGGGAGAAGAGAGGAGAGGAGAAGAGAAGAGGGGAGGGGAGGAGAGAAGAGGGGAGGGAGGAGGAGGGGGGGAGAAGAGAGGAGAGGAGAAGAGAAGAGGGGAGGGGAGGAGGTGGGGGAGCACATGGACTGGTGCCAAGGAGCTCGGCCTCTTCCTGGCTCCCCAGCAGAGCTTATGAAAGACCATAGCGTCGAAGGCCCCTCCTGAGGCAACTCTGACACATTTCCTACGCTCGGTAGAAGAGGCAAAAAGACTGAAAGAGAGAAAGAGAGAGAGAGAGAGAGAGAGAGAGAGAGTGTGTGGAAGAAAGACAACCTGAGAGCTAGACAGATGGGGGATTGCACCTCTGCAATCAACCCGTTCATCATCATAATGAAACAGTACCTGTCTGTTTGGACAACGATCCACAGGTTGAATTCTAATGAACAGAGCTTTTAATCACAGATTTGTATCCAGTTGCTTCAAGCCTCTGAAAATGTGCAACCCTAGACTGTCTCTGTATAACATTATTGTCAACACATTACAAGTGCACACATAACAAAACTGGTGCAGCATTGCATATGCTAAATATTTCTTTGAAAGATTTGCCAGGACTATCTGAACAACAGTAGTATGTGGAAATGTGTGAACATCTTGCAATACTTTCATTTCATTTGAGTTGTCCTTATTTACTTACCTTACTTCCTGACTTACTGCACGCTTTCTGAATGGTCTTTTGACAGTCTACTGAGCCTACATGTCAAATATACTTGCATTTTATTTATATGCTCATTTGTAAAGAACTTTTAATTGAAATGTTTGTAATAACAATTTGTATGAATTGTGCAATTAAAATAAACTTTCTTTGTCTGTCCTTGCCTTGATATTTCCATTGCAAACTAGCATGATAACCTTGCTTGCCAAATCCAACCAATTTTGTCCAGTGATATTTATTCAGTGGAAAATTCAGCCTAATACAATATTTAATGAAAACAGACGAAGAGGGGGAAAAAGAAATCCCAAAGTTAAACATGTTTTTAATACACATGAAGTCCAACAGTAGACAGCTCCGCTTTGAAGAGTGGAATAACACGCTTGGGTAGATCGGGACCGTCAATCAAACACCATCCCACCGTGGTTAGAGTCAGTGCAAGTAAAAAAAACTCTCCTCTATGTAATACCTACATAGAGGATTAGCCGCGTTAGCTTTCCTGTATGAGACTCGCTAGGCAATAAAACAGGTCCCCCACCAGGCTCACCGCTATAGAGTACATCAAGAACGATGTTCACAAATCACCATGAATCAATCCAGCTTTCAATTAACGCGAGATGGGTCTGGTACATATCTACCGGAGAGGGTAATGGCAGGTATTAGCGCTGGTAATAATTGGTGTGTCAAAGCTTTTTTTATGAGCCATGATCAACGTGTGAGTGTGTTTTTACTGGAGTGCATGCCTGCCCGCTGGGTCACTAGAAAAAACAGCAAACAATTTGTTTGAAAAGTCATACAAAACAGAAAAGTTGGCATTTAAATGAAAACATCTTTTTTTGATATATGAGGGCTCATTTGTACATTACTGTTGATAGACGACAAATATTGCATTTGCATGACCACATCTTCATCTCTGCCTTTTGTTGTGCTAGATTTACAAGTAGAAATCAATGTCTATGTCAACGTCATTTGTGCCTTCCCTTGAGTGGTTCATTAAGATCCCTCACTCAGCATGGGCCTCTGTTTGTTATTTCATGAGTTCTTGAGATGAGAAAGAAAGTTAGCCTACTGTATCTCATGGTTTCCAGTAAAATCTCAGTATTGCAAAATACCACTCACAGCCAAATATTCAGTGCACTCTTTTATCCTGGTAATTAATGCTTAATTATTACAGCAATGCAACTGTGACATAATGTAAACTACCACTGGCTGTTCATACACATTCAACTCGACTCGACCATTATTACTAGACTCGGTCATTATTACATTGTGAGAGTCACTTGCGTCATCTCTGCATGTGTCAACTGAATGTTGTGGAGTACTAGCGGCAGGAGCCCCTGTGAGAGAGAGAAAGAAAGAAGGAAAGAAAGAAAGAAAGAAAGAAAGAAAGAAAGAAAGAAAGAAAGAAATGCACAGACAAAAGAAACAAAATTGTGAAGGAGAAAGAGAGAGCCAGTATGATAGTGAGAGAAAGAGAGAGTCAGAGAGAAGCACTGCGAGAGAGAGAGAGAGAGAGAGAGAGAGAGAGGTCAAAAGAGAAAGAGGGAGAGAGAAAAAGAGAGAGAGAGGTGACATCTGCTTGCTCAGGGGGCCTGCGCTGTTCCAGAGGCTATGTTTGTGCAGGCCTCCGTCCACCTGCACTGAGCCCTGGCCTCGCTGGGGGAAGAGAGAGAGAGAGAGAGCTGGCTGTGTGGACCTCAGCCCAGCACTCGGCCTCTCCACTCTCCGCTGGGGGCCAAGGTCAGCCTGTCACTGCGGAGGTGGGGGTGGGAGAGGGTAGGAACTGTGTGTAACTGAATGTGAAGGGTGTGTGTGTGTGTGTGTGTATGTAAGTGTGTGTAACTGAGTGTGAGTGTGTGTGCATGAAGGAGAGTGTAGGCAGTGGCGGGGGAGGGGCGGTGGCTCTTACATCACTAGCAGCTCCAATAGCAACCGTCACCGTGGAGAGTGTAGCCAGGACTCAATCGTGGATACACACACACACACATACTCTCGCACACAGACAGACACTTTGATTCTGAAATTTAACACAAATATGCTGGATATTGCATATTTTTTTAGGTGATGTCTTTCACACAATGATTAAATGATATTAAACATGTGCTTTCACCACAGTATGAAAACTATACAAGTAAAGCCCAATGACGAGTTGACATGCAAACACTATTTTCAAAATCTAGTCTACACAAACAGTCATCATGCATTCACAAATTTTGCACATAAAACCTAAATAAAACAACCCACATAAAAAAGCACACGGGCACATCATCAGACACCTAAACACATGGTTACTGGGCCACGGCCTCTGTTTCCAGCTCCTGTGCCTGATGCAATGGATATTGTGACACCGGTGAAAACGAGAGGGTGTGGATTAACTGACTAAGTGACACCTCTATCCCCACGCTCCTGCATGGGAAAGGACAGTCATGAAAATAACAAGGGAGTTGAGTGTGGCCTGGCGCTAAGAGGCCCCGGTATCACCAGCGGGTCCACACGGATCCGTTACCGGGATCATCTTCCTCTGGCCAGGCTACCAGCCTCCAGTGCAGCAGGGTGGGGCCATTGACATTCAAGCCCCATGGGTTTTTTTTTTTTTTTGGGTCTTTCACACAAACGTTGTCTATCACCTGTCAGTGAATGTAGCTGTGGTCTCTTATTTGAAGGTGGACCTGGTCAGATCTTGCACTCAGATTTAGTGCTGGGGTCATTCAACAAGGTGTTACAGTGAGTAATAATGAAATGGACAACTCATCATCACTCAACATGTTAACAACCAGGGATTTTATCCCTCCCTTCCTCTCTCTCTCTCTCTCTCTCTCTCTCTCTCTCTCTCTCTTCCTGGCTGTCAAGCAGGACGCATAGGTGCACACACAAGCTCAAAGAGGGAAAAAATGTGAGTGGCTGAAATGCCTATTGTTAGTCTTTTCCCAGCCAACAGCGCTGGTTTTGTCAGGGAGACAGAAAGCGAGTGAGACAGAGACAGAGTGAAGAGAGAGAGAGAGAGAGAGAGAGAGAAAGAGAAAGAGAGAGAGACCTCTCCTTGTATCCAGGCAGCTCCACCCCCACACACCCACCCCACCCTCCTCCATCCAGGCTCTAGTTGGGAACAGGCAGTGCTGTTCATTGTGGGGGCTTCGGTACGCCGAGGAGGCTGCCAGCAGGTAGCCATGGCAACAACATTGCTTTCACTCGCTACTTTTCCTGCTTTAAAAGGGACTGTGAAGAATCGGAGGGGCCCTCATCACAGGCCAAATTAAAGGGGTCACAGTCGTTTGCTGGCACCAGTTGAAATAATCATAGAGACGGATGTGTTGCAGAGCAACAGTGAGACAGAGGAAATAAAATGAGTGTATTTAAACAGACAGAGAGAGCACAATCACAAAATTATTTTAAAAAGAAAATGTCTAAACTAGAACGGTAAATGAAAATGAGAGAGATTATGGGAATACATTTCATGGGTATAGCTTGTAGCTACACAAACAGGGAGAGAGAAGCACGACATCACAAATGGCTGAAAATTACCTAGTCTTGCATAGCTAATTATGCGGTTAAATAGCTGTTAGGTTTCAAACCTTGCTAGATGTCTCTTAGTAAATCAAAATAACAGATATGTGAGTCAATATGTCCAAGGTCTCAGCCTAAAAAAAGAAAATTGAATATATAGATAT
>NC_063191.1:13766786-13784286 GCF_017589495.1 Alosa alosa
TACTCGCCAGCTAGATGGCAATATACCAAATGCAACACAAACTCTCTATCTTAACTAACTTGCTGTTTAACTTTCCATATTAGCTTACTTGCTAGCAAACTTTGCATCATCAGTGTAACTAGTTAAATAGTTGACATTACTTGCTGAAAATTTTCGATGGACATTCTGGGGGATGTTAATCTGTATATGAGAGAAGCTTCAGCTTCTGGGTATGTAGCATTGTGGCCTAATGCCCTGGGTAGTTAGCTTGCTAACTCTGGCAGAAATCTCCGGTGTTCTTGTTCCATGTAGTTTAAGCACAGGGTTGCAGCAGAGAATGTCTAGTTGCAGCAACAGCACGAGACTCAGCCTACAGGAAAGCTGCTACATGAACCATGAACTCATTCGAATATTTTGAAAACGTAACAGCTATTCTGGCTTCTCATTTTTAGACTAAAATGAAGAGATTTTATCTTAGTTTTTATTTCATGCAAAACATTTTAGTCTCGCTTTTTTTTTCGCCAACAATAATGCATCTTAAGATAGTCTTAGTGTTTCAGGACATTAGTGCAGTCTTGTCATCGCCTTCGTCTTAGTCATGGAAAAAAAAGGTTGTTGACCTAACATTTTTTCTCTAGTCTCGTCTGGCAAATTAACACTACTTGATGCCCATTAGCCCTCCCCTTACATAACCCAGCCCCAACCCAGCAGCACCTCACCGCACCGCACCACGCCGCACCGCACCGCACCACACCGCACCACACCACATCACACCGCACCACAGCGGAGCACAGGACACAGACTGGCCCATGTGTTCGAGGGGAGAGCAGGGATGTGTCCATTACCTCACACACAGTCAAACTTTGTGTAAACAAGGTGTTCTTTTCTCTGGGTTTTTTTTTTTTACAGTTACAAAGTAACTGATAATGCATACGCTCCTTACTGTGACAAGTCACGCTTTGAGCCAACCTTTCTCTTTTTTTTTACAGTTACAGAGTGACTGATAAAAACATGGTGTGACTGTTTGAGAACACCCTGTTGGACAACATGACTTGAACATGACTGTTAACACTTCACTTTGTCTACTAGCGTGTGCCTACAGAAGGTTCTTTTCACACCAGTTCATGTGTAATTACAATGTAAATACACATATATTATAGGTGAGCAGGAATTCTGCTGCCATGGATTACACACACACACACACACACACACACACACACACACGCACGCAACACAGACACGCCACAAGACGCACACACGCACACACACACACACACACACACACACAAGACACACACACACACACACACACACACACACACACACACACACACACACACACACACAACCATAGGCTGCACTGACACTGGAACCAGATGTTCCAGACTTTGTAAGCCGACTGCAGTCTTATAAAATACAAATATATTATATTTATATTTTATATAAATATAAATATATATATATATATATATATTATATATATATATATATATATATATATATATACAGGTATAGAAATGTTTGATGTCAATAATGGACCATTTCTTCATACAGTTTAAATGGTGCCTTTAGAAATACTGATGCAGTATACATTTCAGATGTCCCTGGACCCAATCGAGTCCAACCCCACTCTTGGGTGTGGTCAAGAAATGTTGCAAAATGACTGTGAATAACTTGGCCAGATACTGGATGTTGACGTACGCATGTGTGCCGCTTATGTAACGGATCACAGAGGGCATCCATTCACTGCCCTGGACTGACTGGGCAATCAGTTACTGTTGCTGGAAAGCTGCAACCAGCCAGCCTTTACCCTGTGCAGAGCAGAGCAAACAACTTTTACCCTCTCTCATACACCCTCTTCACTAGACAGTCAAACACACACACACACACACACACACACACACACATACACACACACAAAAGCAAACACAAGCACAAACAGATGCGTGCACACAATACAATGCAAATGCACACACAAAAACACACGCATGCACACACAGACACTCACAGATGAATGCCCACAATGCAAACACACACACACACACACACACACACACACACACACACACACACTGGGGTGTGGATAAACAGACCCGTGTATACAGAATTCAGCCTCCCAATCACATACACACACTCACAAACACACACACTCACAAATATAGACACAGTTACACAAGTACATACACACAAATGCACACACAACTGCCCCGTTCACTTATGGTCCAGATGTTTCCTATCGATCCCCCTGTGGTTAAGGCACAATGTAAGTGCCGTGATTGTTGCTGCTTTCTTTCTTTATTTCTTTCTTTCTCTCTTTCCTTTTTTATATTCCTCTTTCTCTCTTTTTTGTGTTGGGGATTGAGAAAACAAAAGAGGAAAGTGCACAGGGCTGCCTGGCTATACACCTCTGAATGTGTCTCCAGTCTAAAGTTTCAGCTGGGAGGGTGTCTTGGGTGTTGCCTTTGTTATCTCTCATACTGGTTAATAATGCAGTATGGTTTCCTGGGCAGCGTTAGAGCACTGCATTGTAGTGTAGCCTAGTGTAGGTGAGCCTCGGTAGCTATCCGTCTGCATGTGTGTGTGTGTGTGTGTGTGTGTGTGTCTGTCTGTCTGTGTGTGTGTGTGTGCAGTTTAGAGACTCAGGTTGCGTTCCTCCCCTCCTCCCAGCCCGACTACTCAACCTGGAGTTAATTTACAAAAGAGAGTGATGAGAGAGAGTGAGAGTGAGCGAGAGAGAGAGAGAGTTGTTGGAGGTGGGAATGGGGGATACTATTTTATCTGACCATTCTCATAGCACAGCTACTAGCACAGACAGTAATCACTTCCTAGCTAGTTTATTCAGATGGGCAAAAGATGAGAAAATCCTCGAGGTTTGTTTTGGGGGTGAAAGACACACTGCAACAGATACTGTTCAAGAATGTTAATGGCATTCGGTGGATGGTAGTCAAGGGTGGCAAGGTGGACACACGCACATTTACCCAGCCCCTGTAACACTACGGAACGTGATGTAGCCTACTCAAATTTACCTTAAATTACCCCTGAAAACATACCAAAACCACTTCATTTGTATTAAGTGGCCCTTAATTTTACTTTAAAATGCCATTTTATGGTGTAACCCCTTAATCTACATTTAAGGTGTCAAATCAGGGCTCCCCTTTATTTGTTGGGATTTAGGGGGTAATTAAGGACAATCTTCATTTTATTTTAAGGTGTAAATTCCTTGATTAAAAGGCACTCTAAGCAATGTTTGGAAACGTCACATTTGTTGACGTTCAAACAAAACAGAGAGCTAGCACCCTCTCTCTCCCTTCCCGCAATTGAAACTCTCCTAAACGTGCATCTCATTGGTACGGAGCCCGGGAAGGGTCACGTTGGTAAATATTTTGGTTTTGCGTTCCCTCGCAACAACTTTTTTCCGTTCCCTCTTGCGTTCCCTCGCAATACTTGTTGCGTTCCCTCGCAATACCTTTTTGTGTTCCTCAGAATCAGGCCCAGGTTAAAGGGACACCAGGCAACGTTTTCGTGTTAATTAATCATATTCATAAGTTGGTATATGGTTAAATGACTCATTACAGGGCGAATGAAGACTCCATGTTCCATGTTCCATATGTGTTGTGCATACATTACTTGAAAAGAACTAGCTCCAGTTAACAGCGAAGGTAACAAACTTAAAAATGTGAAAAACGTGAACTTGAAGAAGTGAAAATTGAACAATATGAACTATGAAAATTGAACAACTTGAAGCTACATCTATCAAGATAGATAGATAGATAGATAGATACTTTATTGATCCCCAGGGGAAATTCAAGGTCTCAGCAGCATACATACAACACAAACACATTCTTTAACAGCAGAAAGAGTAATTAAAGTATATAATATAAAAACACAACTAAGCAGTAAGGACAGTAGAAGATAAAGAATATGCTAAATATAAAAAAATACAAATTATACTAACACTTAATACAATATATAAAAATATACTAAAATACAAATTACAAAAATACAAGTTATACTAACTAAAACTTAATCTAAATCAATTCTAAAACAGTATCCACATAGTGGTGATTAATAAATCAGAGGCTTTGCAATGACTGAGGCAGGGACTGAGCCTGTGATTCTCTGTGCATAGTAAGGTATGGTAAGGTGCTCTAAGGTGCTCTGTGTGAATGAGTGTCATGGTGGTAGTGCAATGGTGATAGTGGTCATGGTGATAGTGCAAATGAGTAAGTCAACAGTGCAACAATGCAGAAATAAATAAAGTAAAGTCTATATATCTATATATTTAACTATTTAAGAAAAATGTATATAAGTGTGGCCACAGTTCGGCTGTGGCATGGAGGGGGTTATGCATATGTGCTAATGTGCTAATATAGCACACAAACAGTGAGGCATAAAGACAGTGGTACAAGTGGCTAGTGGACAGACAGTACCAAACATGGAGGGGGTGAAGAGGCAGACAGACTATGCAGAGAAGTCATATCTCTCCTCTTCCCTTAAGTGAGGCATTGAACAGTTCATGGCCCTGGGGACAAATGACTTTCTCAGCCTGTCAGTTGTGCAAGGCAGTGAGCTTAAGTCTCCAGCTGATCAGGCTCTTCTGCTTAACATTAGTGCTGTGGAGTGGGTGACACTCATTGTCCAAGATGTTGATCAGTTTGTTCAGGGTCTTTTTGTCAGATAGTGAAGTGATGCACTCCAGTTCAGCTCCCACTACAGAGCCAGCTTTCCCTTACCAGCCTGTCAATTCAACTGGTGTTGTTGTCCCCAACATCCTTCTTCCTTGTGCTTCCTCCCCAGCATACTACTGCATAGAAGACAACGCATTATTATATGGCAACAACAGACTGGTAGAACATCCTGAGGAGCTGCATAGAAGAGGACTGCACACATTGAAGGACCGCAGCCTCCTCAGGAAGTACAGCCTGCTCTGCCCTTTCTTGTAGAGTGCATCAGTGTTGGCTGACCAGTCCAGTTTATTGTCCAGGTGGAGACCCAGATACTTGTAGGTGCTAACCACCTCCACATTGACCCCATCAATGTGGACTGGTAGCAGAGTGGGCTTAGACCTGCAGAAATCCACCACCATCTCCTTGGTCTTTGAAGTGTTAAATTGAAGAGGATTGAGTTTGCAGTTATTGAGTTAAGTTGAAGAGGATTGAGTACTCCTCCTCCTGCCCGTTCCTGATACATCCCACAATTGCAAAAGTCAGATGTGTACAGGGTGAACAGGACTGGAGAGAGCACAGTTCCCTGTGGCGCCCGTGGTGCTGCAGATCACAGTGTCAGAGAGACAGTTCTTCAGTCTGACTAACTGTGTTCGCCGGGTCAGGTAATCTGTAATCCAGGTTACCAGGTGAGCGGGCCCACACCCATCTGCAAGAGCTTGTCTCCCAATCTGAGGGGCTGGATGGTGTTAAAAGCACTTGAGAAATCAAAGAACATGATTCTCACAGCACTTTTCCCCCTTGTCCAGGTGGGAATGTGTCCTGTGTAGAAGATAAGTGATGGCATCGCCCACGCCCACTTTCTCCTGGTAAGCAAACTGTAACGGGTCTAGTGCATGGTGCATCTGGGGTCTGAGCATGCCTAAGACCAATCGCTTCCATTGTCTTCATCACATGTGATGTAAGAGCCACAGGTCTGTAGTCATTAAGCTCACCAGGGTGTGGCTTCTTAGGGACAGGGGTGAGACATGATGTCTTCCACAGTGTTGGAACTTGTCCAAGGCATAGGCTCAAATTGAAGATGTGCTTCAGTGGCTCCCCCAGTTCAGCAGCACAGGCCTTGAGTAGCCTTGGGCACAGTCTGTCAGGCCCAGCTGCTTTATTGCTGCGCATTTCTTAAGTTGGACTGTCACTTGATCTTTTGTAATGGTGAGGGGTGTAAGGGGAGGGAGGGGAGGGGTGCATCTGGGATCTGTGTGTCTGATGGCTGTTGACTGAGGTCGCTGTCACCTCATTGTTCGTGATCGCCATGTGGGGGGGAGGGGTGCAAAATCCAGTGATGGTGGGGGGGTAACGATAGCCTGTGATGATGGAGGTGAGTGTTGCGCTGGTATTGAGGGGGTGTGAGGGTGGGGGCTGGGGATGGTGGACAGACCACCGCCATTGGAGCTGGAGCAGGGCAGTCAAACCTGTTGTAGAAGTGGTTCAACTGGTTAGCCCCTGTCCAGGTCCCCTCCACAGAGCTGCTGTTCTTCTTCAGGCCAGTGATAACCTTCATGCAGTCCCATGTCTCCTTCAAGTTGTTTTCCTGCAGCTTCTGTTCCACCTTCTTTCTGTAATCCTCCTTAGCTTCCTTCAGCTTGAATTTGAGTTCCCTTGCACGCCTCTCAGCTCTAACATGTCCCCCTCTCTGAACGCGCCATCTTTTCCTGTTGAGAAGGGTCTTGACATTGCTGGTTATCCAAGGCTTGTTGTTGGGAAAGCAGCGCATAGTTCTGGTGGGGAACAACAATGTCCATGCAGAAGTTCAGGTAGTCAGTTGTGCACTGTGTGACCTCCTCCAAGTCCTCTCCATTCTGTAACACACTCCAGTCAGTACACTCAAGCAGCTCTCAGAGCCTCATCCACTTCGGGTGTCCACTTCCTGAAGGTGCTGTAGGGAACTGGTAGCCTCTGTACTTTGAGCTTGTACATTGGCTGGAGATGAATGAGGTTGTGGTATGACTTTCCCAGTGGGGGAGGGGTTTGCACTGTATGCATCCCTCACGCTTGCATACATGAGGTCTATTGTCCTGTTTTTCCTTGTAGGGCAGTCAACATACTGGTAAAAATTTGTGAGTGTGGAATCCAGTGTTATGTGATTGAAGTCGCCAGAGATCACAAAAAGGCGCCAGTGTGTTGGGTTTGAAGCCTTGCGATTGTGGAGTGGATGACGCCACACACTGTATCCGGAAGAGCTCGAGGTGGAACGTAAACACAGACAGCAATTGCGCGCGAGAACTCCCTCGGCATGTAGTAATGGACGGAGACTAACCGCTAATAACTCCACATCCTTACAGCAAACAGTCTCCTTTACTGTTACATGTCCGGATTGCACCATCTATTGTTAATGTACAGCACCAGTCCGCTTCCCTTCTTTTGCCAGAAAGTTTACAGTCTCTGTCCAAACGAGCTACACTGAAGCCAGGCAGCTCAACGTTAGAAGTGGGGATATGGCTTGTTAGCCACGCCTCCATAAAGCATAACAAACTACATTCCCTGTACAACTTCTGGTTTCTTACCAGAGCATCCAGTTCGCCAGTCTTATTAGCCAGTGAGTTCACGCTTTCCCATCACAATCGATGGAACTGAGGGCTTGTATCTCCACTTCTTCTCCGACGCCTTCGCCTTCACTTTTACTCCCGCTTCTGCAACCCCGAAAAGCACCACAGTTCCTCTGGAATGTTGTCGCGAACACAGCCAGCATTCCGTCAGAGGCGATCAGCTGGTTCCTTGTGTACACAAGCTTGCTGTCGCTGGAGCATTGTAATATGTCCGTATCCACAGGATAGAATAAAAACACTCCTCAAAGTGTGTAATCCAAAAAGTTGCGAAGTAAAAAGTAAACAAAAAGTAGACAAAAGACGTAGAAACAAACACTAAGACACAGAGCTGCTGAGTAGGCTGCCACACCTGACGGCGCCGGAACCGGATCCGGATCAAGTGTGAACATGCTTAACAAAATATGGGAACAAATGGAACTAAACGTGTATTACGAATATAATCAGTGGGAGCCCTGTGCTTGTTTCCCTGCAACAAGAAGGTTCCATCAGGGGGTGATGGAAGACAGTGACACCCTCAGTGTGTTTGAAATGTCCAGTCGATTGGCGCAATTTGGTCTTAGTTGCAGTCATTGCAGAAAACCCGGCCTCGCATAGATACGTGGTGGGAAATGGTAGCAAAGTTTTCAGCGCTTTTACGGCTATCTCAGGATATTCTGCTTTGGTTTTGATCCAAAAACCCGCCAGAGAGGTCTTCTCATACACACTCTTAAGACCACCGTCATTTGCAATTTTGATCAACTGCTCTTCCTCCTGCGCTGACAAGTTATGACTATTCAGGATATTGACAAATGGGTTGCGGAACCACTCATTGGCTTGCCGTGGATCTTTGGAGGATGGGAAGTAGCCTAACGCTCAAACTCCCGATTCGTCCCCATAAATCAAGCTTGGCTTTAAATGCAGCGACTTTATCTGCCAGTTTAAAGACAGTTGTCATTCTCCCCTGGAGTGACAGGTTGAGGTAATTAAGCAACCCGAATATGCCACACAGGTAAGCGAGTTTTGGCACCCAGTCCTCATCACTAAAATGTGCAGCGGTGACTTTTTTTCTGTAAGAAATCTCTGCAGCGGCTCTCGAACACTCTGACCAGTGATCTGCTAAAGATGCTTGTTTTTTGTTGCTCATTCTAGCAGTTTAGCTAACTTTGTGTGACACTACCATTCGCCAAGAACTGATCAAGTGAAGTGAGCTGACCTGAGGCTGCGCAGCGCTGAAGGCAATATGTAAAGTGTTGAAAGCGGGACAGACAGATGTAAGAAAATAGACCTTCAAAATGCAAACATGCGTGCAATCAAACAACTGCATATAGGCCTATGTCATGTAAAAACGTGACATAATTGCGAATTAAATTTTACTTTGCATGCATTTTTTTTTTAACTCATGTCGTAGGCTACGGCCCGGTTAGGAATGTCCCCCGTTACCGGTACCAGAACCAGTATGAAAATTCTGCTTTTAGCCTCTAATTAAAATGCAGAGGAGACGTAACAGAGTCATAGTACTCAAAGTACAAGTCACATAGACCAGACAAGACTAACATCAGACTAGACAGAGGGGAACATATACCTGGTGGCCAGAACCATTTAACATAGACAGGTAAACACTAAACAATCAATTAACACACAATAGACAAGACAGACCCTGGGCCACAAGCATAAATATTCATCATAGGTCACTATTTGCAAAACTAGCAAAATACATTGTTAAA
Organism: Alosa alosa; assembly: GCF_017589495.1. Lineage (NCBI taxonomy): Eukaryota > Metazoa > Chordata > Actinopteri > Clupeiformes > Clupeidae > Alosa > Alosa alosa. Next base: position 13,775,736 of record NC_063191.1, read on the forward strand.
TAACAGACTTGGTTACATGTGGTAAGACTGAAAGTCGATCGGCTTGATCAGGACCGTCTCGAAATCCCCCACAACAAATTAACATAATGGAATGGCCCAATACCGCCCGGAACCCATAAACAGTCCATAGCATCCAGTCAGCCCTCCTTTGCCATCGGACCTTCAGAAGCCGGAACGTGAGGACGCCGCCATGAACGCGAATCGGTAGCTATCGGTTGACAAACATTCAAGCTTATGCGTTTTATTCAGACAAACAATAAACGTGCCACCATAACTAATAGCGCCGTCTTGTGTGGTTTCTTACATATCATAAAAGTGCTAGCCACATAGCAATGGCCCATGTATGAGTGTATGTATTGTGTGTCTGTGTGTGCGCAAATAACAGCTGATGCGTGACGAGTGCTGACAGTTCACCAGTCATGTGCGGTCGTAGCTAGACCGTCACACAGACCATAAACTGGCCATTCTAAATATGAAATAACCAATGTATTTGTTCAATTTTATGAAGCAGAATTACGCACCGCTACTTGGAACGTAACACATTTTTGTTTGCGCAGGAGAGAGAATGACAGCGATTAACAAATTGCACTTGTTGCTGGTTACCAATAAATACTATATATTTTTTGTAAACAACAAAAACAGAAAGGATGGAGACAGCAAAGCTAGAGATTGGCAGGAACAAGGTCAATTGGTAGAAATGCCTGTCAAAACGTTAGGAGCTGGATGTGTGGATGAATGAAGCACAAGTATGCTTTACTATGTTAAGCATGCACACTGTTTAAAGTTAGGCTACACAGTAGGCGTGAATAAAGTAGGCTACTTTGTTGCTCCAACACTCTTCCAACGTTAATGGGGACGAATGTTGACATTTTCCGTATTTTGGGTGAGAAACCCGGGAAATCTCCCTTATTTTCAATGTTCAATGTTGACAGCTATGGAACGAATGAGAACGTTATATGGCGACAGAATTCAACAATCAAACAAGCCAATTAAAATGTTTGCTGTTTTCATGAATGCAAAAGATGGGTGACCCCCCTCCTAGACAAAAAAAAAGTTGGGTGACCCCCTCAACAAAGAATAAAAAGCCATGACCCTCTTCTATTTTCCTCCGGTGGCCCCTTCAATAAATAACGAACAGTCCCTTAGTGCTCCTTTAAGGGGGGTTAATTCAGTAGGCTTTCTCCTTAAATTGAACTTATTCTATGCACATTTCTACTTAAAACTACTTAATTATAGAAGGGTTTTAAGGTCAATTAAAAAAAAGCTTAACTCGTGTTTGCGATTCAAAGACCGCTGTTCGCCAGCAGCAGCATCCATCTTCTTTGTTTTCAAGTAGCAGGAAATTCACACGGAACCATCGCCGACTCTATACATGATGTGATTGGCCTGATAGAAGTTTCCTTTTTCCAGCTTGCAAGCCAACGGCGAGTTGCTAGACTACCCTGCTACTAGATTTCTAGGCTAGTGAGGTGGGACTTGAACGAAATAACAGAACAGGGAGGAAAGGTGATTAAAGAAGCAGGTGCTAGAGGTTGGGTTTATTGATGTGTAATAGGGTATCTAAATAAGTAAAAGTATATATACTTTTTTGATCCCGTTATGGGAAATGTGGTCTGTGAGAGACCAAACCAGGCCCTTCATAACGTCGGCTAGTTTTGTTTCATGTTCTCTTCACGGCAGTTCAATAAATGGATTTCTACTTAGCAAACCATTTATTCAATGTGTGATGACAGTGACAACAGTGATGAAATCAATTATGCAACCATGTACTTTGGAAACTCAGAGAAACAAAATCCGTCACTGAAATGGATATTGCTATAGTGTTTGTGTGTGTGTGTGTGTGTGTGTTATGCTCACCCGAAGTCCACAGTAGACCATTCCGAGTGGTATGTGCGCAATGATCTCCTCCACCCCAACGTTGACGTAAGTAGGAGCGGCGCAGGGAGAGGCATTTCTTCCTCATGCTCCGCAGCGCATCAATGTGATTTTCTTTATCTGCCGGAGTGCAGCTTGAGCGTGGAATATGCCTGCGGAATGCGGGCCCACAGACGTGGGAGGCGTGTGGGCGAAGGTGACTGGCATCTGCCTTCGGTCTACGGCCTGGAGAAAAATAGTATCACTCCATATTCAAAGCGACTTCCGCCGAGAGGTCTCCTGCGGTTTAACAGGGCTATTAGTGAAAGATGAACCGAACACTGCATTTCAATGAACCTTCACTGCTAAGACAGATATTTCTGCATTTGTGAGTGTGTGAAATTGTATACTCGTCGGTTATGTGAAAGAATGCATGAGGAATTGCATAGTAGTGTCTTGTGCAAGTTGCTGTGGGGTGGTTAAAAAAAACCCATAGTAGTCTAGTCTTTCGAAATCAAAATGCTCACGATAAAAAGAAAACAAACAATTCCACTCTGTTTTCTATGAAAAAACAACATGGAGAAGTTAAGATATTTATGTTCTCTTAAAACAAATACTTCAACACAGCACCACTTGGTCAAGTCGGTTTAATGATTATCATAGGTTAAATCAAAGGAGCACAACTTGGACTGCTGTAATCAAACCAATCACACTTGAATGCTCCAAACAAATCAGGACATACACAAAGCTCTTGTTCCCACAATTGACAGGGTGTTCATATTCTCTTCTGTACACCATAATTATTCTGCTATTTTGTCAGGAATACAAAAAACAAAAAAACACTCTCTGAGCCTCAGCAAGGGGCATTGGAGATGTAACTGTATGGTGATATCCGTTTACCTACTAAGGCATCATTCTGTATCCTAGTGGTCACTATTTATGACCAGCAGATTTGTCCAGCAAAGAAGACAAATACTACAAATCATGACTGGCATTTCTTCTTACCAGCTAGCCTAAACGTCTATGTTGCAACACTGTATCAGTGGATATTTCCATCTGCGATCCAATAGAAAAAGACAGGAGAGAAAATAACAGAAAAACAGATAAGAGAACAGTCTGACAGGGGATTTATATGTAGGCTCTGTGCAGGCTGGGCACTATACTTGAAGTATTTATCTCAGAACATTTTCTGCCCTGTTTTTCATTGCCTCATGTATTTGGCACTTCCGTCGGAGAAACGCCCATGAAGTAATGCTGATGCTGTAGCTGGCACCAGGCCCAGTGACCAGAGCTGGGCTCTCTGGGCTCTCTTCGTTCCAGCAGCCTTGACTTTACAACTTCCAGTCATTCACTGAAGTGGACACGGCCCTGACTGGAGTCAGCTCTGTTTTTGACAGTTTCAGACTCTGCTTTTTAGCCACTATCAGAATCGAGAGAGAAGTCAACAGTTAACATTCATCCATAACTAGTAGACTCTATAGTTAAATTATACGAAAGTTTAATACGAATAAATGTCCTTGCTCAATTATTGTGCCTGCCTGTAGCATTGCCCGCTGTCAGTGAGTGATTGATTGTGATATGAGATCATGTTGGAGCTGAGCTCGGCGTGGACGAGGGCCAGATCTGGCCCAGATGGCTCCTGAGTCTGCTGCCCTCTGTCACATTACAGGGAGGCCACACATTGTGCAGAGTAAACTTCATCTTATCAAGAGCAGCAGAGAGAGAGAGAGAGAAGACATAGGGGGGTGATGCAACATCACTGTAGAGCAGGTGTAACCATAGCACATAATGAGCAAAAAAACACCAGGAAGAAAAAAGAAAGAAAGAAAGAAAGAAAGAAAGAAAGAAAGAAAGAAAGAAAAAACACATGAGGTATTGAACACGGGCCTCCAAACCTGCTGGAAGACATCATATACAGTAGAGCTCACAATCCAAAAACAGCAGCTGCCTCTGCTGCAGTAGCACCGCATCAACAACAACACCAGCAAAATCAATAGCATGCCCCCTTACCACAGTCCTCACCAAAACACATCAGCATCAATCTATAGATTAAAAATGACGGCAGAAACATATACTTCCTGTCACCCACGGCAACTTTTGTCAACTTTTTTTGCACAGTTAATTATGCATTTTTCAGATATATACATATTTCCGCTCCTCTCTCTCTCCCTCTCTCTCTTACTGATCATGCACACAATTAACTCCAAAGTGCACTGGCGGACAAATCGACTCTGCTCTTGTCAAGGCATCAATTATTCAGACCTGCAGCCTCTCACCGATTCCATCACCATCAGCCCCTGGTTTTTATTTTGGATGGGAGCGGAGAGGAGAGAACATGAGGGGAGTAGAGAGGAGGGGAGAGGAGGGAGGACCTGCCAGGGCTGGAAGTGGCTGTGCCGGGGCGCCCGTCTGATTGGCTCGAGGAGCGGCGGCAGAGCCCAAACTGTTCATTAAATCCAAAAAGTGTGCACAGGCAAAAGAGAGGATAACAAGACCCTTGAGTCATTCCTACTGTACACTGGTGTAAGGGGGGGCTCTTTCTCTTTCTCCCTCTCCTTCTTTCTCTCTCTCCCTCTCTTTTTCTCTCTCTCTCTTTCTCTCTAGAATAGAGCACTGTAAATATATCCTGTGCCAGGATGAGGAGACTCTTACTAGGGCTCGACCTGATGCTTGCACCATTTAAATGCACACATGTACCACAGATGCCCTATATTGATATAGATGTTTGAATGTATTGACATGGTTGACATGGATCGCCGACATATGTGGATATGTGACATGGATATACATATGTGGGTCATGCTTGCACACGCAAACACACACACAGTCAGTACACATGACTTTTCAAATGCTTATACAGGCAAGTATCTACCCAAACACATACACACACACACGACACACACACACACACACACACACATTCACATGCACACAGACACACACACACGCGCATACACTCACAGAGATGGACACACATACATAAACTTATCAGAACTCATTCACAGAGAGAAGCACATAACAAGGCAAGGTGAAAAGGACTTCACACACCCTCTGTCTGGTGTCTCAGACACACACAAACTCACACACGCACACACTTATTTATACACATAAATTCTCAGTCAGAGGTCTCCATTCAACATGACATCTGTTAGCAGTATGCCGAAGAAGAGAGGAGGGGAGAAGAGGAGTGGAAAAGAGAATAGAAGAGAGGAGTGGAGAGCCAGTGCAGCCCGATCACAGCTCCGGCTACCCCTTCAAGTGGAGTGGAAGGCAGGTATTAAAGCTCCATAACTCAGCCAACGGCACCCCGAGGAGCCCAGACGGTCTAATGAATGCGCCCCGCGAGGTCCCGGCGTAACTGCGGGCCTCTTGTCTGAGCAGTCGGCCACAACTACGGTTAGATCGACACCTGGGGTATCCTTAAGACCCCAGAGAGAGCACTAGAGACAGAGAGATAGAAAGAGAGAGAGTGAGAGAGGGAGGGGGGGGCTCCGAGGACAAATTAAGGCAGGTTTTCGCCGCGGCTATTCTGTGAATACTTGGACAGTGAGAACATGCGGTGGCCAGCAGTCAAGGCAGAAAGACACATCAGTCTGGTGGAAAGTCAGAGGCTTAGAGGGGGGGGGGAGCGCTGCTGCTCAAGACGTGGGTGAAACATGCAAATACTGGATTAATAGAAGCGCTCCACGACCTGGTTTGAATTTGACTTTTTTTTTCTGAAATATATGGGAATGTCAAAAAAGTCAGTGTTTCCATTGGAAGAAGCCAGAGGGGTGTAGGACAGACTTCTACATCTGGTGAAATGACTGACTGGGAAGGGTATTGCACTGTTGTATAATACTGTCTTCTCATGAAAAGAAAGAGAGAGAGAGTGCTGGGTGTGAGAATGAGACAGCAAGATCTCCCTTCTGCTCAAACCAGGAACTAGCTGACTAAATAAACAGCATACAAAAATTGAGCTTATATTTCCAACAAGGCTTGGAAATGTATTGCAGTCAGCTGCTGTGTGATTTTCACTTCTTGCTAAATTCAAGCTGCACTGTTTTGAGCATTGTTCAGCCGCTGAACACTCGAACAGTATCATTCAGTAAAGTGCATGTGTGTTTTCTACCCACACTCCAAACAGAATGACAGAACAGACTTCTAGTGTCTCAGGGAGAAAGAAAGAAAGAAAAAAGAACATCTACATTTTTTTAAATAAAAAATTCCTCACCATCGCATTGGTGCAACTGTCAAGGAGGAAGGAAGGAATTTGTGAAGCTGGCTGCCTCCGGCCCGCTGCATAGTTCAGGCGCAGGACTTCTGTATAATAATGTCTGAAGTGTTTATTGAATTACATAACTTCTTGGATGTGGTCTGCCTTCGGGACGTTGAAGGGGTGGGACAATGCCATCATACCCCCATTCCCCCCCTTCCCTAAACCCCCATCTTGTCTGTGATTGGCCAGTGGCCCCTGTGGGACCCACCCACAAAGCTGAGGAAGGACTCAGCCGGCGAGGTCTGTATTTTCCATGACTAATTACAGTAGGTTGTGGGTTAGATCCAGTATCAATATGACCCTGTGTCTGCAAATCCACATTTTCCTTCCATGTTTTTGTTTTTCATCTTCCTCAGCAGTTGTTTCAGTGACTGAGCATACAGTATGTTTTTCGCAGTGCTGCTCTCAGCACTGGGAGCCTGTCAGAGGGACTCTTATTTATGCTGGTGCTTGCGGTCGACCAGCGTTAATTTCATGCTAGTGAATAGTTGTACAAAGAGATAATAAAAGCGCAAAGCTAACACAAAGGCTAGGGAAGGCACATAAAAAGGGCCCGTGTTCCTGAACTCTGCGAGGGTTCAGAGGGAGACTGGGACATGTTCTCTGATCAGTCAAGCCAAGTTTCTTACAGTCCATGAGGGGGTGTGGGGGTGTGTGTGTGTGTGTGGGGGGCTTCACAAAAAAGCTGTGACTCGGTGTTCCAAAGGAAACCCAAGCCAAGACATCTGCACCACAAGAGAGAAGAGAGTTGGACCATACTCTGAAACACACACACACACACACAAGGATACGCATACACACACACAAAGATATTCACACACACACACACACACACACACACACACACACAGACACAGACACACACACACACACACTACAGACACACACACAATGATACAGTCATCACGCACACACACACATACACACATGCATGCACATGTACACTCTAATGCACACAGGGAAAAACAGAAAGACAGTGGAAGAGCATAAAGATTAACAAAAACATCCAGGACGGTGTCTCTCTCCAAACAAGTCACTATCACTTTCTCCAAATCTCCCTCCGCTCCATCATCCCCCCTTCCACTCCGTTTCCAGGGAGCCCAGGACATGGAGAGGGATAAGGGTCAACCATGCTCATAGATAAGGCTGATAAATATCCCACAAATCCATCTGAAATATGACGTTGGCTGGGAGATAAACACTTTTGTCTCCACAATAGAAGACATGGTGTCTCATGGTCTTCTTCTTCTTCTTCTTCTTCTTCTTCTTCTTCTTCTTCTTCTTCTCTCTCTCTCTCTCTCTCTGTCTCTCTCTCTCTTGTCAAAAGCAGACCCGCTTGAGCAGACCCGCTTGAAAAAAGACACACACACGCACACAAAGAAAAAAAAGATCTCTATGTGATTTTGAAAGTTCCTCTATTGCCTGTGATAACGTCTACAGCCCGAGGGGAGAGCCGGGGTGGCGGAGACTATTTCTGTGTTGTGCCTTACCACCTGCAGATAGTATCACTGCAATATCAACGCAAAAGAGTGGAAATGTTACATCATGGGGGTGTTATGTCTCTAATTGTTTTCAGTGTCCTCCTCCCTGGGTGAGTTTTTTGCTGAATGTCGTTCTGCTTCCACTGTTCCCACTCTGGGTGGTAGCAGTTGCTAAGGGCTTCTGGCCAGTCAGGAACTTTTTGGTGGGGAAAAAAGGATGAATTGTCACAAAAAAAGTTCTTATTTTTTGTAGCCTGTTGTGGTTTCGTCACATGAGTACATTGCAATATTGCATTTTGGCTAATGGCAATGTTGTGGTATTGGTTTTGTTCTTTGGATCTATGGTTTGGATTTTAACAGACAAGTTCTGCTTCTCTGTGTGTGACAAGAACAACAGGAATGTGTTTACTTTGGCGAAATGAACATACAGGAAGACAGAGGAAGACTGAAATCTTCATCCATGGCTCTGCTCTGTGCGCAATATCATACATAAAATGTATAATTCATCAATCACAAATCAACTGTACAGAAATATGAACATGTATATTTTACTTTGGGGAGATCTTTCATATGGAAATGATTAATGTGTTTATCTGCCTTGCACAGTCTTGGAGAAAACTAAGCTAATTATTTTAGCATTGCAGCGCTTTAGATCTGCAGTATCTAAGGATTTAAGTGAAGAGATCCGCCCTTAACAACCAGTCGAGCACTGTGTATGTGTGTGTGTGTATGTGAGAGGGTGTGTGTGTGTGCGTGTGTTTGTGTGTGTGTTTGTTCGTGTGTGTGTATGACCTCCCATGTCCCTGTGCGCGGCCACCACACCCCCGAGCACTCAGCGTGCACGTCCTCGGCCCTAGACAGGCCAGGTTGCCAGAGCTACACAACTCCCACCCATTAGCTGCAGGAATCCGCCATAACCATGGCAACCAGTCTCTCACCCCCGGGGAGAAGAGCAGCA